>NC_091353.1:13034828-13252328 GCF_038502225.1 Cherax quadricarinatus
AATCCATAAATGCAATAAAAACTTCCCTACCTTTATCTAAATACTGTTCACATATATGCTTCAATGTAAACACTTGATCTACACATCCCCTACCCACTCTGAAGCCTCCTTGCTCATCCGCAATTCTACATTCTGTCTTACCTCTAATTCTTTCAATTATAACTCTACCATATACTTTTCCTGGTATACTCAGTAAACTTATTCCTCTATAATTTTTACAATCTCTTTTGTCCCCTTTCCCTTTATATAAAGGGACTATATATATAATATATATAATATAATATATATAATATATATAATATATATATATAAAATATATATTATATATATAATATATATTATATAATATATATATATATAATATATATATATAATATATATATATATATATATATATATATATATATATATAATATATATAATATATATATATATATATATATATATATATATATATATATATATGTTGTGCCGAATAGGCAGAACTTGCGATCTTGGCTTAGCCCTTTGAGGGTCGACAGGCCCTCTCCGAAACTCGTTCTCAGGGTCGGCCAAATTTAAAAAAAAAAATTATTTTCTCTTATGAAAAGATAGAGAATCATTTCCCGATCATTAGGTCACCAAAAGTTTGAAATTTGATGGAAAACTTACGGAATTATGCTCTCGCAAAGTCAGCGGTCTCGGCGATGTTTACGCATCGGCGATTTTGCCCACTTTGAGCCCCATTTTCGGCCAATTCCACTGTACTAGTCGACAAAAAACATGAATATTTCGCTAGAACTCCATTTTTTCTATCGAATGGGTGCAAGAAACCACCCATTTATGAAATTCAACTATCCAGTACAGTGGTCAGAATTTAGCAATTTTGCCAATTTCACACAAATTTCAAAAGATGCCAATTTCTGAATAGGGTCCAGAATAAACAAGAAAGACATTTCTGGCACTAAAATGACGTTTCCTCTGGTCATTAGTCACGTCTCAAGGCCCATCTTATATTCTTTTGCTTTCCACTTTGAATTTTTATTCTCACAAAAAATAGAAGATTTACTGTTATGCAGACTACTGCATTAGTGTAAAAAATGGTATAAATATTATTGGTCCACTTGTGAAAGAGTATTAGACTCACCAGTTGACGTGTATTGCACGCTTGGCACGATTTGTTTACTTTTGAAATTTGGTAAAAATCGAACATTTCTGCTACTTTGAGCTCAATTTCAAGGTATCTTTCATTGTAAAACCAGTCAAAATCATCTCAATTTCTGTAATATGTCTTCCATTCTATAAATTGAGACCAAGAAAACTAGAATACAACAATAAATACCATATGAAAATACAGTGCAAAGTCGCTGTTTTATTCCAAAAAAATGTTCAAAGTTTTTTTTTTCTCATTATGCACTGTGTGCTGCAGGATTTTTTTTAGACTGTGCATATATATATATATATATATCTAGATATATATATATATATATATATATATATATATTATATATATATATATATTATATATATATATATACATGTATATATACACACACACATACACATATACAGTGGACCCCCGCTTTACGATCAGCTCCCAATGCGACCAATTATGTAAGTGTATTTATGTAAGTGCGTTTGTACGTGTATGTTTGGGGGTTTGAAATGGACTAATCTACTTCACAATATTCCTTATGGGAACAAATTCGTTCAGTACTGGCACCTGAACATACTTCTGGAATGAAATAATATCGTAAACCAGGGGTCCACTGTATATATATATACAAGTAGATTATGAAAACAGCCTCAAGGAGAAATCTCAATATTTTTCCTCAAAGCCATTTTATTTGCTTCTCTAAGGTGATGGGTCCACATATTTGCAGCAGAGGTGGACCCCACATACTGTTACTCTGCATGCACATAGTGTGTTTATTATTGTTCAACACACTGGCTGTCTCCCACCAAGGTCAGGTCATGGTCGATCTCTGCGCTATTACAATTACTTCAATATCACTGTTAAATCTTTATTACTTATATGTGTGTTCTTTTTTAATTTCATCATTAACTATTATTATATTACAAAACACTTTGGGCTCCAAAAGTACCCACCACACTACACAATTATAATGTGAATTTTTGTTTTAGGAAAATATATTAGTGCAGAATTCAAGTCAGAGTAGAGAGATATTTTTTTTGAGATTTCAAAGAAAGCTGAACATAGTGGAAAAGTGTAAACAGTAAGGTATCTTGAATAACAAAAACAGTAATAATAATAATAATAATAATAATAATAATAATAATAATAATAATCAATAATAATAATTAATAATAACAATA
This sequence comes from Cherax quadricarinatus, assembly GCF_038502225.1. NCBI lineage: Eukaryota > Metazoa > Arthropoda > Malacostraca > Decapoda > Parastacidae > Cherax > Cherax quadricarinatus. The sequence continues at coordinate 13,037,145 of NC_091353.1, forward strand.
ATAATAAACATAATAATTATTAATAAAATAAAAATAATTATTAATAATTAGTAAAATTATAATATTGTTGTTAGTGTAATATATGTGGCAGAGTACAGTAGAACCTTGGTACTCGAACAAAGCTCAGCACTCAACCAAACAAACACCACCTGCCAGAACTTCACTGTAAACTATTTCATGTTTCTTCGCATTTTTTGGTGTTTTTTTATATTATTTGTATAAATAAGTCACCATGGGGTCTACGAGGATTTGTGATAACAGCCAACCAAAAAGAAAATTGGTTGGGAAGAATTTGTTTGATACTCAAACAGATCAGCATTCAAACAGTCTTGTGGAATGAATTAAGTTTGAGTACTGAGGTTGTACTGTATATACAGCACTTGAGTATTGCTTCATATACACACCTTGACTTCTACTTTCTGCAAAAAAAAATATTCATGCATTTCATGTATACCGTATATGAGTCATTTCATGTATACTATATATAAGTCACCCTAGTTTCTGAAGGATGGTAGGACAATATTTAACCCTGCGCTATTACAATTACTTTAGTATCACTGTTAAATCTTTATTACTTATGTGTTTTTTTTTTTAATTTCATCATTAACTATTATTATATTATATTATTATATTATATTATATTATTATATTATTTCATACGTCTTATGAACCACCGTGTTTGACGTATATATACTCAAATTCTAGCAGCTTCAAATCAAGCAGGAGAAAGCTGGTAGGCCCACATGTGAGAGAATGGGTCTGTGTGGTCAGTGTGCACCATATAAAAAAAATCCTTCAGCATGCAGTGCATAAAGAGAAAATTTTTTAATTAAAATGCCGACTTTGTGGTCTATTTTCGTATTGTATTTGTGGTTGTATTCTCGTTTTCTTGGTCTCATTTCATAGAATGGAAAACATGTTATAGAAATAGAGGTGATTTTGATTGGTTTTATTATGAAAAGAATCTTGAAATGGAGCTCAAAGTAGGGGAAATGTTTGATTTTTGCCGATGTTCAAAAGTAAACAAATGATGTCATTTTCCAATAAATGTCCAAGTAGCCATTCTAATACGCAGTCATGAATGGGTTGACATTATTTATACAATTATTACAATACTGCAGTAGTCTGCATAACAGTAAATCTTCTATTTTTTAGTTGAATAAAAATTCAAAATAGAAAGCAAGAGTAATATCAGAGGGGACTGGAGATGTGACTGACGAACAAAGAAAATGTTATTTTAGAGCCAGGAATGTCTGCACTGTTCATTCTGGACCCTATTTTGAAACTGTCATATTTTTTAATTGGCCAAATTGCAAATTTCTGACCACGTTATTGGGTAGTTGAAATCAGTAAATGGGCAGTTTCTTGTACTCAATCGATATAAAAAAATGAGTTCTAAAGAAATAGCTATGAGTTTGGTCGACTGGAACAATGGAATTAGCAGAAAATAGGGCTCAAAGTGGGCGAAAGCACCAATTCGTAAATATCGCTGAGGTCGCTAACTTCACGAGAGCATAATTCCGTCAGTTTTCCATCAAATTTTGTTCTTTTGGTGTCATTACAATCGGGAAAAGATTCTCTATCATTTCATAAGATTTTTTTTTTTATTTTGTGACACCAGGAGACACCTCAGGATTTGGGGTTGCGACAGTCAAAGTACCACCAACACAAAGTACTATACTTTGTGTTGGTGGTATTTGAGTCACTGTCTCGAGTGAAAAACGTAGCCTCCCAGTATTTTTTCTCATCAAATTTAGACTAATGCTCAAATATGGAAAATGAGTAAGAATGAAAACTAATTGCTAATTGAAGTATCGTTGTATTGAAGTTACTAACCATATTGTGGTCAGGCATACAGACATTCAGCTCAGACAGGTATTGTCTGATAATTTAACAATATACAGTGGACCCCCGCATACCGTCGCCATCACATAACGTACAATCTGCATACCGCTCGCTTTTATCGCAAAAATTTTGCCTCGTATACCGCTCAAAAATCCGCTCACCGCTCTTCGTCCGAGACGCGTCCAATGTGCGCCCTTAGCCAGCCTCACATGTGCCGCTGGTGGCATTGTTTACCAGCCTGCCTCCGCGGTAACATCCAAGCATACAATCGGAACATTTCGTATTATTACAGTGTTTTTGGTGATTTTATCTCCCAAATAAGTGACCATGGGCCCCAAGAAAGCTTCTAGTGCCAACCCTACAGCAATAAGGGTTAGAATTACAATAGAGATGAAGAAAGAGATCATTGATAAGTATGAAAGTGGAGTGCGTGTCGCCGACCTGGCCAGGTTGTACAAGAAACCCAAATCAACCATCGCTACTATTGTGGGCAACAGAAAGGCAATCAAGGAAGCTGTTCTTGCCAAAGGTTTAACTGTGTTTTCGAAACAGAGATCGCAAGTGATGGAAGATGTTGAGAGACTCTTATTGGTGTGGATAAATGAAAAACAGCTAGCAGGAGACAGCGTCTCTCAAGTGATCATAAGCGAAAAGGCTAGGAAGTTGCATGAGGATTTAATTAAAAAAATGCCTGCAACTAGTGATGATGTGAGTGAATTTAAGGCCAGCAAAGGTTGGTTTGAGAGATTTAAGAAGCGTAGTGGCATACATAGTGTGATAAGGCATGGCGAGGCAGCCAGTTCGGACCACAAAGCAGCTGAAAAATATGTGCAGGAATTCAAGGAGTACATAGACAGTGAAGGACTGAAACCTGAACAAGTGTTTAATTGTGATGAAACAGGCCTGTTTTGGAAGAAAATGCCAAGCAGGACCTACATTACTGAGGAGGAAAAGGCACTCCCAGGACATAAGCCTATGAAAGACAGGCTTACTTTGTTGATGTGTTCCAATGCTACTGGTGATTGCAAAGTGAAGCCTTTATTAGTGTATCACTCTGAAACTCCCAGACTGTTCAGGCAAAAGAATGTCCTCAAGGAGAATTTGTGTGTGCTGTGGAGGGCAAACAGTAAGGCATGGGTCACTAGGGACTTTTTCTATGACTGGTTACACCATGCATTTGCCCCCAATGTGAAAGATTACCTAACTGAAAAGAAATTAGAACTTAAGTGCCTCCTGGTGTTAGACAATGCCCCTGGTCATCCTACAGACGTGGCAGAGCGACTTTATGGGGACATGAAATTCATTAAGGTGAAGTTTTTGCCTCCTAATACCACTCCTCTCCTGCAGCCCATGGACCAGCAGGTTATTGCAAACTTCAAAAAACTGTACACAAAAGCTCTGTTTGAAAGGTGCTTTGTAGTGACCTCAGAAACTCAACTGACTCTAAGAGAGTTTTGGAGAGAGCACTTTAATATCCTCAATTGTGTAAACCTTATAGGTAAGGCTTGGGAGGGAGTGACTAAGAAGACCTTGAACTCTGCTTGGAAGAAACTGTGGCCAGAATGTGTAGACAAAAGGGATTTTGAAGGGTTTGAGGCTAACCCTGAGAGGATTATGCCAGTTGAGGAATCCATTGTGGCATTGGGAAAGTCCTTAGGGTTGGAGGTTAGTGGGGATGATGTGGAAGAGTTGGTGGAGGAGGACAATGAAGAACTAACCACTGATGAGCTGATAGATCAACTTCAACAGCAAGAGGCCAGACCTCTGAGGAAACTGGTTCAGAGGAGGGGAGAGAGAAATTGAAGAAGTTGCCTACTACAAAGATTAAGGAAATCTGTGCAAAGTGGCTTGAAGTGCAAACCTTCATGGATGAAAATCACCCTCACACAGCTATTGCAAGCCGTGTTGGCAACCTGTACACTGACAATGTTGTGAAACACTTTAGGGAAGTCATAAAGGAACGAGAGGTACAGGCCACTATGGACAGATATGTTGTGTGAAAGAAGTCCAGTGACTCTGAAGCTGGTCCTAGTGGCATTAAAAGAAGAAGGGAAGTAACCCCAGAAAAGGACTCGACACCTCAAGTCTTAATGGAAGGGGATTCCCTTTCTAAACACTAACACTCTCTCTCCCCTCCTCCCATCCCATCAATCATCACCAGATCTTCAATAAAAGTAAGTGTCATCTAATTGTGCATGCCTTTTTCAGTTTGTGTGTATTAAAATTAACATTTCATGTGGTAAATTTTTTTTTTTTTCATACTTTTGGGTGTCTTGCACGGATTAATTTGATTTCCATTATTTCTTATGGGGAAAATTCATTCGCATACCGATCATTTCGCATAACAATGAGCCCTCTTGCACGGATTAAAGTCGCTATGCGGGGGTCCACTGTATCTGGCTGTCATCTATAGCTTCCACAATGTATCCAGTATACAACAGTATGAATATTACCAGTTATAGTACTAGAGAATGCTGAATTCATATAACACTGTATTTATTTTATCAAACATGAGGGTGAAAAATGGTGAGACCATGAGGACATAGGTATGGAGGAATATTGCAGTAGACTTACTGGTCCATGCAAGGCAGATTCTACTCACACTCAACTATTCTCACTCATATTTAGTTAACCTATATTTAAAACTAACTAGTGCTTGCTTCAGTAACTACTTGGCAATTTGTTCCACTCATCTACACCTCTTGCCAAACCAGAGCTTTCTCATATCTCATATCCTTTCTAAGTTTAATTTTTTTTTTTAACACAAACCATCTTCAACCGAGGCCAGGTGACACACACAAAAAAAAAACTCACTCACCATCATTCACTCCATCACTGTTTTGAAAGAGGCAAGCCGGTAATACAGTTCAGATGCCTCTCCAAACTGCAAATATCTCCCATCCCTCCAGAGTGCAGGCACTGTACTTCCCAATATAACACACTTATCACCACTACAACACACACTTATCACTACAACACCACACACTTTATCACTACAACACAATGCACTTATCACCCCTACAACACAACACACTTATCACTACTGCACAAGCACAATGGAACACACTTATCACCCCCTACAGTACAACACACTTATCACTACTGCACCAGCACACTGTAACATACTTATCACCCCTACAACACAACACACTTAAAGGTTCCTAAACATGTATTTATATTTAAGGTTCCCCCTGCACAGGCGGGGGAATGAAGAGATCTCACTCACAGTCTGATTTAGACGGTACGCTGGACCTCTGCGCTAAAGCAAAACTTCCTAGAATTGATAACACAAACTTTTGTTATTAATGTACTATCGATGTCACCACCAGCAACAAAATCTCCATAGAAAATATTTATAGTCAGCAGCAGCAAAAGCAACAGTTCCTCAACCAACAGTAACAGCAGCAAAAACAACAGTTCCTCAACCAACAACAGCAGCAGCAAAAGCAACAGTTCCTTGACTGGTGGTGGCAGTGATTTTTTATTCCTAATCTAGAAGGGGATCTTCCTAGGAAGCTGACTGTAAACTTGTCTATAATACTATGGGATAGTATTACAATAAATGGGGACCTTGGTAAAGGTCATTATGGTAAAACACCAAAGGGACTGCTGCAAAGAGAGGATGACTCCACTATTCCAGTTGCAATTAAAATATGTATTCCACTATGGAACAATTGGCCCCAATGAAGCTTAGATGCTTCACGAGGCAGATGGCACCGGAGATGCTCCTAGACTATATGGTGTCACTGATAGTGATCCTCAAGTTCTGGTCATGGAGTATATACCAGGCTCAACTATATCAGTTAATAAAAACTAGTATCATTGAAGAGGGTGTAAAGGTATATAATGCCACCATTGCTGCACTAGCCAACTTCCACAACTCAGGTTTTGCTCACTTAGATATTCACAGTAATAATATCATAGTGGATAATAGGAATACTGCTCAGTTACAGTGTCATCTAATTGATCTAGGTAAGGTTAGAAGACTTGATAAAAAATTTACAATCAACTTTGGTAATATACTCGAGGATCGGCATAGCCTTCGGCTAATACGAGAATACATAACTTAGTTGAGAGATTGAATGGAAAAATGAACATCGGTGATAAAATGCTTATACAGTACACTCAATACTACTTACCTTAAACTATTTGTAGTCTTAATGGTCTTAATATAGGGTGCAAGGTGAATAGTAAGGTAGGTAGGTAGGTATCAAAGTGTGGTAGGTATGTAACTCCCATGTTTGCAAGTTTTGTAAACAAACCAGCTCTTGTTGCAGATACCAGCCTGAACATGAATGGTTTTTGTTCAGTTCATCAAGCCGACTGGAAAAACATCTCATATTTATGTTACTTTATATGTTTATACGTTACGTAGCATATTTATTATATAATTTTGAAAAAATATCATAGATGGATTAAGCAAAATGTCCATATTAACTTTTTATATGACAGTTAATATGCCTCAGAGTGATTATTATTGTGTTGTTATTATTATTATTATTATTATTGCATCTTCATGACTAACAACACACTCTTAGTGATTTTAATGTGTTCCTGCATGCCAGCACAGGTGCAAGTTGTGGAGTTTAAGGCCTATCTTCTGCAAGGTATGTATATGGTGTACATACACCATATACACATGGTTTTCGTATGAAAGAAGTAATCTAATGCAGTTAGCATTACAAACTCCATTTTCTCTTATACTAACATGTCTAAAGGAGGAAAGAATGTGAAGACGTTTTCATAGCTGGAGCAAGAATGCCTGCGAGTGTGTCCTCCCCCACCACCAAATACATAATGACATACATATTTTATTCATTCTAGAGTGTATAACAGGTTTTTATGTTACTGTATTTATATTGTTTATTATGCCATGATAGATGAATTGTGATAGATAAATATGCTGTAGAGTTGATAACAGTGTCATATTGAAGTACAGTGGAACCTCTACTTGCGAGTTTAATCCGTTCCATGACCTTGCTTGCAACTGGATTTGCTCGTTTGCAGAGTCAATTTTCCTCATTTAAATTAACTGAAATACAATTAATCCATTCCAGTGGAATTCTGTACTTCAATAATTTTGCTAATATCAACTCTACGGCTTATTTATCTATCTCACTTCATCTAATATGACATAATAAACAATATAAATAACATAGAAACCTGATATATACTCTAAAATGAATAAATATGTCATTCATGTAGTAGTATGGGCGGTGTCGGCGGTGGACGAGAGTTTGTCTGGACACCGGGCAAAATACTTGGTGAATAATTTCACTAATATCATCTATACGGCTGATTTATATATCACAGTTCATCTAATATGACATAACAGACAATATAAATAACACAGAAACACGATATATACTGAATAAAACATTCGAAATAAACCATTCGAAATTACCACTAAGGGGTGGCTAATTGCTGAGAAGTGAACTCCATTATTTATGCTTAGATTAGGTAGTAGATTGGCAGACAGCAACCACCCAGGGAGGTACTACCGTCCTGCCAGGTGAATGTAAAACGAAAGCCTGTAATTGTTTTACATGATGGTAGGATTGCTGGTGTCCATTTTTCTGTCTCATAAATATGCAAGGTTTCAGGTACGTCTTGCTACTTCTACTTACACTTAGGTCACACTACACATACATGTACAAGCATATATATATACACACATCCCTCTGGGGTTTCTTCTATTTTCTTTCTAGTTCTTATTCTTGTTTATTTCCTCTTATCTCCATGGGGAAGTGGAATAGAATTCTTCCTCCGTAAGCCATGCGTGTTGTAAGAGGCGACTAAAATGCCGGGAGCAAGGGGCTAGTAACCTCTTCTCCTGTATATATTACTAAATGTAAAAGGAGAAACTTTCACTTTTCCTTTTGGGCCACCCTGCCTTGGTGGGATATGGCCGGTGTGTTGAAAGAAAGAAATTTCTTTCATTTTTGGTGTACATTAAAAAGCATCTTTCCATCATACATTGCCAAATTTCAATAAGACAGTCCAACAAACAAATGAGATACAATTCCTGAGATCAAGAGCAAGAGCCCCTCACCAGTGTCAAGGAACCTGCCTTGAGGTCTGGTCGCTTGTGGAAATTTTGCTCGCGTATGGAAGCAAAAAATCAACCCATCAACTGCTCGTCTTTGGAAAAACTCGCACGTGGACACGCTCGCAAGTAGAGGTTCCACTGTACTATTTTGTCATGCCTCCTGACAGCAGGAATGAATTAATTGGACTTACATTATTTCTTATGGGAAATACTGCTTCAAGATTTGAATGTTTCAACTTTAGAACTAGCATATAAACATTGCATATTTTTATATACTGTACTATGTAATGTGTTTCTTTTGGCCCATGGTGGCTTATTTTGCAATCACACTCAATAAACAACCACAAAAAACAATGGAGTATAACAAAATGTTTGGATGAATGCGCGGCGAAGTGGCAGGCGGACGCGTTCAATACAGCCAATTTCTGAGTTGCTGGCCGAAATCCAGAATAGAATTTTGGCCAAAAAAGCAGCCGAAATCTGATTTGGCCGATATCTGCACCGGCCGATATCCGGGGTTCTCACCGTACAGTAGGGCCCCACTTTATGGCATTTCATTAATACAGATATTTCAAATTAGTATAACCAAAACTCACAACACGGCTCCCCCCCACCTGTCTTTCTAATACGGTCACTGTGCCCCACCTGGTTTGTTTACAGTCTCTGTGAGCTTCATGAGCACCGTGTCTCTCTGTTATGTCTGTAAACTTTCCAAAATTTCAAGTATTTAAAAGTCATTTCATGTTTTATATATACTCTGATAATTAGACTTGTATGTACCTGTACCTAAACAAACTTACACACTGTGCTGGCATATAGGTACACATTAAAATCACTAAGTGTCTTATTAGTCTTAGAGGATGCCATATTAATAATGATAATAATAATGATATACAATAATAATCACTCTGAGGCACATTAAGTGTTGTATATTATGTTAATATAAACATTTTCATTAATCCATCTTTGATATTTTTTTCAAAATTATATAATAAACATGCTCTGTAACATATAAACATGATAAATACACTCCACAGTAGAATAAATTAACATAAATATGAGATATTAGGTGTAGATGATCGTGTATTCAACCATAACCAGACGTGGTCTCTTCTCTTCTCTTTTCTCTCTCTCTCTTTTCTCTCTTTTTTTCTCTCTTTTTTTTTATCTCTCTCTCTCTTTTCTCTCTCTCTCTCTCATGTTTATTCGTTTTACCTCATTTACTCACCTCTCACCCTACTTTAAGACTCCAAATATTTTAAGGTAATGACTGTACTGTATGCATTTTATCACTAGCGGTGCTTTAAATGTCGTAGTATACTATGTGTGAGTGGGGGTGGGGGTGGGGGTGGGCTGCCCTTGCTGGCTACCATACCTCCCACACCTGACTTCCTACAAATAAATACGACTCATCTCTCACCCTACATTAAAACTACAAATATTTTAAGGTAAGTAATGAATGTACTTTGTGTGTATTTTACTTTTTATTGTTTTAATACCTAATTCTGTTGCTAACTTAATACATGTTAGTGTAAACTTGTTATCTGACATTTATATGCATTTATAAGTGGAAAAAATGGCGTTCTACTTTCCGGTAATGTCCGCTTTCGGCGGTAGCCTGGAACCTAACCTGCCATATAAGAGGGGCCCTACTGTACCCTACCTCGGTGGGAAGCAGCCAACATGTTAAAAAAGAGTAACAGGAAGAGATAATAGCAGCCAGAATAAGATGTCAGCAGTGATGATAGATGAGTAAGACATCTGCAACAGTTGGGTCTCTTATTTGGTAAACATTTCACCTACAGAGTAGGTTTCTTCAGTCAGATACAGAGGCAGCAAGTGTATTTATTAGTTAAGTAAAGTTGATGTAATAAACCCATCAACTCTAAGTAGTTTCGAAAAAAAGTTACATAAATACATGAGTGATGGTTTGGATTGAAGTGGTACTTATATATGAGTTTAAAGGTTTGTCAAAGCTTATTCCTTCAGTACCAGTGAAAATAGGTTGGGCAAATATTTTGTTAGTGGGTTTGGGTTTGATAAGAACCTGCTTAGTATGGGCCAGTAGGGTTGCTGCAGTGTTCCTCCTTTATGTTCTTCTCGTGATAAATGAGACAATTGAGCAATATTTTGGCATCTTTATTCTGGATATGTTTGGAAAGCCAGTGGCTTCTTCAGCCCAATGTAGAGAAAGGTGGAAAATGAGGAGTGTGAAGTAATCAGTCCCACAGCTTTGAGTTGATGTGTTAAAACAATCAATCTTGATAAAAGTGCAGCATGTAAGTGTTTGGCAGTGTTGTAGTAGTGATAAGTGTGTTGTGTTGTGGTAGTGTGGTGGTGATAAGTGTTGTGTTGTGGTAGTGTAGCAGTGATGTGTTGTGGTAGTATAGTGATGGTAAGTGTTGTGTTGTGGTAGTGTAGTGGTGATAAGTGTTGTGTTGTGGTAGTGTAGTGGTGATAAGTGTTGTGTTGTGGTAGTGTAGTGGTGATAAGTGTTGTGTTGTGGTAGTGTGGTGGTGATAAGTGTTGTGTTGTGGTAGTGTAGCAGTGATGTGTTGTGGTAGTATAGTGATGGTAAGTGTTGTGTTGTGGTAGTGTAGTGGTGATAAGTGTTGTGTTGTGGTAGTGTAGCAGTGATGTGTTGTGGTAGTGTAGTGGAGATAAGCGTTGTGTTGTGGTGATAAGTGTTGTGTAGTGGTAGTGTGGTGGTGACAAGTGTTGTGTTGTGGTAGTGTGGTGGTGATAAGTGTTGTGTCGTGGTAGTGTGGTGGTGATAAGTGTTGTGTTGTGGTAGTGTGGTGGTGATAAGTGTTGTGTTGTGGTAGTGCAGCAGTGATGTGTTGTGGTAGTATAGTGATGGTAAGTGTTGTGTTGTGGTAGTGTAGTGGTGATAAGTGTTGTGTTGTGGTGATAAGTGTTGTGTAGTGGTGATAAGTGTTGTGTTGTGGTAGTGTGGTGGTGATAAGTGTTGTGTTGTGGTAGTGTGGTGGTGATAAGTGTTGTGTTGTGGTAGTGTACTGGTGATAAGTGTTGTGGTAGTGTAGCAGTGATGTGTTGTGGTAGTATAGTGGTGATAAGTGTTGTGTTGTAGTAGTGATAAGTGTGTTGTGTTGTGGTAGTGTGGTGGTGATAAGTGTTGTGTTGTGGTAGTGTGGTGGTGATAAGTGTTGTGTTGTGGTAGTGTAGTGGTGATAAGTGTTGTGTAGTGGTGATAAGTGTTGTGTAGTGGTAGTGTGGTAGTGATAAGTGTTGTGTTGTCATAGTGTAGTGATGGTAAGTGTTGTGTTGTGGTAGTGTAGCAGTGATGTGTTGTGGTAGTATAGTGGTGATAAGTGTTGTGTTGTGGTAGTATAGTGGTGATAAGTGTTGTGTTGTGGTAGTGTAGTGGTGATAAGTGTTGTGTAGTGATGGTAAGTGTTGTGTTGTGGTAGTGTAGTGGTGATAAGTATTGTGTTGTGGTAGTGTAGTGGTGATAAGTGTTGTGTAGTGATGGTAAGTGTTGTGTTGTGGTAGCATAGTGATGGTAAGTGTTGTGTTGCGGTAGTGTAGTGATGATAAGTGTTGTGTTGTGGTAGCGTAGTGATGGTAAGTGTTGTGTTGTGGTAGTGTAGTGATGATAAGTGTTGTGTTGTGGTAGTGTAGCGATGATAAGTGTTGTGTTGTGGTAGTGTAGCGATGATAAGTGTTGTGTTGTGGTAGCGTAGTGATGGTAAGTGTTGTGTTGTGGTAGTGTAGTGATGATAAGTGTTGTGTTGTGGTAGTGTAGCGATGATAAGTGTTGTGGTAGTGTAGTGGTGATAAGTGTTATATTGTGGTAGTGTAGTGATGGTAAGTGTTGTGGTAGTGTAGTGATGATAAGTGTTGTGTTGTGGTAGTGTAGTGATGATAAGTGTTGTGTTGTGGTAGCGTAGTGATGGTAAGTGTTGTGTTGTGGTAGCGTAGTGATGGTAAGTGTTGTGTTGTGGTAGCGTAGTGATGGTAAGTGTTGTGTTGTGGTAGTGTAGTGATGATAAGTGTTGTGTTGTGGTAGTGTAGTGATGATAAGTGTTGTGTTGTGGTAGTGTAGTGATGGTAAGTGTTGTGTTGTGGTAGTGTAGTGATGATAAGTGTTGTGTTGTGGTAGCGTAGTGATGGTAAGTGTTGTGTTGTGGTAGCGTAGTGATGATAAGTGTTGTGTTGTGGTAGCGTAGTGATGGTAAGTGTTGTGTTGTGGTAGTGTAGCGATGATAAGTGTTGTGTTGTGGTAGTGTAGCGATGATAAGTGTTGTGTTGTGGTAGCGTAGTGATGGTAAGTGTTGTGTTGTGGTAGTGTAGTGATGATAAGTGTTGTGTTGTGGTAGTGTAGCGATGATAAGTGTTGTGGTAGTGTAGTGATGATAAGTGTTGTGGTAGTGTAGTGATGATAAGTGTTGTGTTGTGGTAGTGTAGTGGTGATAAGTGTTGTGTTGTGGTAGTGTAGTGATGATAAGTGTTGTGTTGTGGTAGTGTAGTGATGATAAGTGTTGTGTTGTGGTAGTGTAGTGGTGATAAGTGTTGTGTTGTGGTAGTGTAGTGATGATAAGTGTTGTGTTGTGGTAGTGTAGTGATGATAAGTGTTGTGTTGTCATAGTGTAGTGGTGATAAGTGTAGTGGTGATAAGTGTTGTGGTGATAAGTGTTGTGGTAGTGTAGTGGTGATAAGTGTTGTGGTGATAAGTGCTGTGCTGTGGTATTGTAGTGGTGATATGTGTTGTGGTAGTGTAGTGGTGATAAGTGTTGTGTTGTGGTAGTGTAGTGGTGATAAGTGTTGTGTTGTGGTAGAGTAGTGATGGTAAGTGTTGTGTTGTGGTAGTGCAGTGGTGGTAAGTGTTGTGGTAGTGTAGTGGTGATAAGTGTTATGTAGTGATGATAAGTGTTGTCTTGTGGTAGTGTAGTGGTGATAAGTGTTGTGTTGTGGTAGTGTAGTGATTATAAGTGTTGTGTTGTGGTAGTGTAGTGATGATAAGTGTTGTGTTGTGGTAGTATAGTGATGATAAGTTGTGTTGTGGTAGTGTAGTGATGATAAGTGTTGTGTTGTGGTAGTGTAGTAATGATAAGTGTTGTGTTGTGGTAGTGTAGTGATGATAAGTGTTGTGTTGTGGTAGTGTAGTGATGATAAGTGTTGTGTTGTGGTAGTGTAGTGGTGATAAGTTTTGTGTTGTGGTAGTGTAGTGGTGATAAGTGTTGTGTTGTGGTAGTGTAGTGATAAGTGTTGTGTTGTGGTAGTGTAGTGGTGATAAGTGTTGTGTTGTGGTAGTGTAGTGATGATAAGTGTTGTGTTGTGGTAGTGTAGTGATAAGTGTTGTGTTGTGGTAGTGTAGTGGTGATAAGTGTTGTGTTGTGGTAGTGTAGTGATGATAAGTGTTGTGTTGTGGTAGTGTAGTGGTGATAAGTGTTGTGTTGTGGTAGTATAGTGGTGATAAGTGTTGTGTAGTGGTGATAAGTGTTGTGTTGTGGTAGTGTAGTGGTAAGTGTTGTGTTGTGGTAGTGTAGTGGTGATAAGTGTTGTGTAGTGGTAGTGTAGTGGTGATAAGTGTCGTGTTGTGGTAGTGTAGTGATGATAAGTGTTGTGTTGTGGTAGTGTAGTGGTGATAAGTGTTGTGTTGTGGTAGTGTAGTGGTGATAAGTGTTGTTTGTGGTAGTATAGTGGTGATAAGTGTTGTGTTGTGGTAGTGTAGTCATGATAAGTGTTGTGTTGTGGTAGTGTAGTGGTGGTAAGTGTTGTGTTGTGGTAGTATAGTGGTGATAAGTGTTGTGTAGTGGTGATAAGTGTTGTGTTGTGGTAGTGTAGTGGTGGTAAGTGTTGTGTTGTGGTAGTGTAGTGATGATAAGTGTTGTGTTGTGGTAGTGTAGTGATGATAAGTGTTGTGTTGTGGTAGTGTAGTGATGATAAGTGTTGTGTTGTGGTAGTGTAGTGGTGGTAAGTGTTGTGTTGTGGTAGTGTAGTGATGATAAGTGTTGTGTTGTGGTAGTGTAGCAGTGATGTGTTGTGGTAGTATAGTGGTGATAAGTGTTGTGTTGTGGTAGTATAGTGGTGATAAGTGTTGTGTTGTGGTAGTGTAGCAGTGATGTGTTGTGGTAGTATAGTGGTGATAAGTGTTGTGTTGTGGTAGTATAGTGGTGATAAGTGTTGTGTTGTGGTAGTGTAGTGGTGATAAGTGTTGTGTTGTGGTAGTATAGTGGTGATAAGTGTTGTGTTGTGGTAGTGTAGCAGTGATGTGTTGTGGTAGTGTAGCAGTGATGTGTTGTGGTAGTATACTGGTGATAAGTGCTGTGCTGTGGTATTGTAGTGGTGATATGTGTTGTGGTAGTGTAGTGATGATAAGTGTTGCATTGTGGTAGTGTAGTGATGATAAGTGTTGTGTTGTGGTAGTGTAGTGGTGATAAGTGTTGTGTTGTGGTAGTGTAGTGGTGATAAGTGTTGTGTTGTGGTAGTGTAGTGGTGATAAGTGTTGTGTTGTGGTAGTGTAGTGGTGATAAGTGTTGTGTTGTGGTAGTGTAGTGATGATAAGTGTTGTGTTGTGGTAGTGTAGTGATGATAAGTGTTGTGTTGTGGTAGTGTAGTGGTGATAAGTGTTGTGTTGTGGTAGTGTAGTGGTGATACATGTTGCATTGTGGTAGTGTAGTGGTGATACATATTGCATTGTGGTAGTGTAGTGGTGATACATGTTGCATTGTGGTAGTGTAGTGGTGATACATGTTGCATTGTGGTAGTGTAGTGGTGATACATGTTGCATTGTGGTAGTGTAGTGGTGATACATGTTGCATTGTGGTAGTGTAGTGGTGAGACATGTTGCATTGTGGTAGTGTAGTGGTGATACATGTTGCATTGTGGTAGTGTAGTGGTGATACATGTTGTATTGTGGTATTGTAGTGGTGATACATGTTGCATTGTGGTAGTATAGTGGTGATACATGTTGCATTGTGGTAGTGTAGTGGTGATACATGTTCTATTGTGGTAGTGTAGTGGTGATACATGTTGCATTGTGGTAGTGTAGTGGTGATACATGTTGTATTGTGGTAGTGTAGTGGTGATACATGTTGTATTGTGGTAGTGTAGTGGTGAGACATGTTGTATTGTGGTAGTGTAGTGGTGATACATGTTGTATTGTGGTAGTGTAGTGGTGTTACATGTTGTATTGTGGAAGTGTAGTGGTGATACATGTTGCATTGTGGTAGTGTAGTGGTGATACATGTTGTATTGTGGTAGTGTAGTGGTGATACATGTTGCATTGTGCTAGTGTAGTGGTGATACATGTTGTATTTTGGCAGTGTAGTGGTGATACATGTTGTATTGTGGTAGTGTAGTGGTGATACATGTTGTATTGTGGTAGTGTAGTGGTGATACATGTTGTATTGTGGTAGTGTAGTGGTGATACATGTTGCATTGTGGTAGTGTAGTGGTGATACATGTTGTATTGTGGCAGTGTAGTGGTGATACATGTTGTATTGTGGTAGTGTAGTGGTGATACATGTTGTATTGTGGTAGCGTAGTGGTGATACATGTTGTATTGTGGTAGTGTAGTGGTGATACATGTTGTATTGTGGTAGTGTAGTGGTGATACATGTTGTATTGTGGTAGTGTAGTGGTGATACATGTTGCATTGTGGTAGTGTAGTGGTGATACATGTTGCATTGTGGTAGTGTAGTGGTGATACATGTTGTATTGTGGTACTGTAGTGGTGATACATGTTGTATTGTGGTAGTGTAGTGGTGATACATGTTGCACAGTGGTAGTGGTGGTGATACATGTTGTATTGTGGTAGTGTAGTGATGATACATGTTGCATTGTGGTAGTGTAGTGGTGATACATGTTGCATTGTGGTAGTGTAGTGGTGATACATGTTGCATTGTGGTAGTGTAGTGGTGATACATGTTGTATTGTGGTAGTGTAGTGGTGATACATGTTGTATTGTGGTAGTGTAGTGGTGATACATGTTGTATTGTGGTAGTGTAGTGGTGATACATGTTGCACAGTGGTAGTGGTGGTGATACATGTTGTATTGTGGTAGTGTAGTGGTGATACATGTTGTATTGTGGTAGTGTAGTGGTGATACATGTTGTATTGTGGTAGTGTAGTGGTGATACATGTTGTATTGTGGTAGTGTAGTGGTGATACATGTTGCATTGTGGTAGTGTAGTGGTGATACATGTTGTATTGTGGTAGTGTAGTGGTGATACATGTTGTATTGTGGTAGTGTAGTGGTGATACATGTTGTATTGTGGTAGTGTAGTGGTGATACATGTTGTATTGTGGTAGTGTAGTGGTGATACATGTTGTATTGTGGTAGTGTAGTGGTGATACATGTTGTATTGTGGTAGTGTAGTGGTGATACATGTTGCACAGTGGTAGTGGTGGTGATACATGTTGCACTGTGGTAGTGTAGTGGTGATACATGTTGCACTGTGGTAGTGTAGTGGTGATACATGTTGTAGTGTGGTAGTGTAGTGGTGATACATGTTGTATTGTGGTAGTGTAGTGGTGATACACGTTGCATTTTGGTAGTGTAGTGGTGATACACGTTGCACTGTGGTAATGTAGTGGTGATACATGTTGCACTGTGGTAGTGTAGTGGTGATACATGTTGCACTGTGGTAGTGTAGTGGTGATACATGTTGCACTGTGGTAGTGTAGTGGTGATACATGTTGCACTGTGGTAGTGTAGTGGTGATACATGTTGCACTGTGGTAGTGTAGTGGTGATACATGTTGCACTGTGGTAGTGTAGTGGTGATACATGTTGCACTGTGGTAGTGTAGTGGTGATACATGTTGCACTGTGGTAGTGTAGTGGTGATACATGTTGCACTGTGGTAGTGTAGTGGTGATACACGTTGCACTGTGGTAGTGTAGTGGTGATACACGTTGCACTGTGGTAGTGTAGTGGTGATACACGTTGCACTGTGGTAGTGTAGTGGTGATACACGTTGCACTGTGGTAGTGTAGTGGTGATACATGTTGCACTGTGGTAGTGTAGTGGTGATACATGTTGCACTGTTGTAGTGTAGTGGTGATACATGTTGCACTGTTGTAGTGTAGTGGTGATACATGTTGCACTGTCGTAGTGGTGGTGATACATGTTGTACTGTGGTAGTGTAGTGGTGATACATGTTGCACTGTGGTAGTGTAGTGGTGATACATGTTGCACTGTGGTAGTGTAGTGGTGATACATGTTGCACTGTGGTAGTGTAGTGGTGATACATGTTGCACTGTGGTAGTGTAGTGGTGATACATGTTGCACTGTGGTAGTGTAGTGGTGATACATGTTGCACTGTGGTAGTGTAGTGGTGATACATGTTGCACTGTGGTAGTGTAGTGGTGATACATGTTGCACTGTGGTAGTGTAGTGGTGATACATGTTGCACTGTGGTAGTGTAGTGGTGATACATGTTGCACTGTGGTAGTGTAGTGGTGATACATGTTGCACTGTGGTAGTGTAGTGGTGATACATGTTGCACTGTGGTAGTGTAGTGGTGATACATGTTGCACTGTGGTAGTGTAGTGGTGATACATGTTGCACTGTGGTAGTGTAGTGGTGATACATGTTGCACTGTGGTAGTAGTGGTGATACATGTTGCACTGTGGTAGTGTAGTGGTGATACATGTTGTATTGTGGTAGTGTAGTGGTGATACATGTTGCACTGTGGTAGTAGTGGTGATACATGTTGCACTGTGGAAGTGTAGTGGTGATACATGTTGCACTGTGGTAGTGTAGTGGTGATACATGTTGTATTGTAGTGTAGTGGTGATACATGTTTCACAGTGGTAGTGTAGTGGTGATACATGTTGTAGTAGTGTGGTGATACATGTTGCACTGTGGTAGTGTAGTGGTGATACATGTTGCACTGTGGTAGTAGTGGTGATACATGTTGCACTGTGGTAGTGTAGTGGTGATACATGTTGCACTGTGGTAGTGTAGTGGTGATACATGTTGTATTGTGGTAGTTTAGTGGCGATACATGTTGTATTGTGGTAGTGTAGTGGTGATACATGTCGTATTGTGGTAGTGTAGTGGTGATACATGTTGCACTGTGGTAGTAGTGGTGATACATGTTGCACTGTGGTAGTGTAGTGGTGATACATGTTGCACTGTGGTAGTGTAGTGGTGATACATGTTGCACTGTGGTAGTGTAGTGGTGATACATGTTGCACTGTGGTAGTGTAGTGGTGATACATGTTGCACTGTGGTAGTAGTGGTGATACATGTTGCACTGTGGTAGTGTAGTGGTGATACATGTTGCACTGTGGTAGTGTAGTGGTGATACATGTTGCACTGTGGTAGTGTAGTGGTCATACATGTTGCACTGTGGTAGTGTAGTGGTGATACATGTTGCACTGTGGTAGTGTAGTGGTGATACATGTTGCACTGTGGTAGTGTAGTGGTGATACATGTTGCACTGTGGTAGTGTAGTGGTGATACATGTTGCACTGTGGTAGTGTAGTGGTGATACATGTTGCACTGTGGTAGTGTAGTGGTGATACATGTTGCACTGTGGTAGTGTAGTGGTGATACATGTTGCACTGTGGTAGTGTAGTGGTGATACATGTTGCACTGTGGTAGTGTAGTGGTGATACATGTTGTATTGTGGTAGTGTAGTGGTGATACATGTTGTATTGTGGTAGTGTAGTGGTGATACATGTTGTATTGTGGTAGTGTAGTGGTGAGACATGTTGTATTGTGGTAGTGTAGTGGTGATACATGTTGTATTGTGGTAGTGTAGTGGTGTTACATGTTGTATTGTGGAAGTGTAGTGGTGATACATGTTGCATTGTGGTAGTGTAGTGGTGATACATGTTGTATTGTGGTAGTGTAGTGGTGATACATGTTGCATTGTGCTAGTGTAGTGGTGATACATGTTGTATTTTGGCAGTGTAGTGGTGATACATGTTGTATTGTGGTAGTGTAGTGGTGATACATGTTGTATTGTGGTAGTGTAGTGGTGATACATGTTGTATTGTGGTAGTGTAGTGGTGATACATGTTGCATTGTGGTAGTGTAGTGGTGATACATGTTGTATTGTGGCAGTGTAGTGGTGATACATGTTGTATTGTGGTAGTGTAGTGGTGATACATGTTGTATTGTGGTAGCGTAGTGGTGATACATGTTGTATTGTGGTAGTGTAGTGGTGATACATGTTGTATTGTGGTAGTGTAGTGGTGATACATGTTGTATTGTGGTAGTGTAGTGGTGATACATGTTGCATTGTGGTAGTGTAGTGGTGATACATGTTGCATTGTGGTAGTGTAGTGGTGATACATGTTGTATTGTGGTACTGTAGTGGTGATACATGTTGTATTGTGGTAGTGTAGTGGTGATACATGTTGCACAGTGGTAGTGGTGGTGATACATGTTACATGTATTGTGGTAGTGTAGTGATGATACATGTTGCATTGTGGTAGTGTAGTGGTGATACATGTTGCATTGTGGTAGTGTAGTGGTGATACATGTTGCATTGTGGTAGTGTAGTGGTGATACATGTTGTATTGTGGTAGTGTAGTGGTGATACATGTTGTATTGTGGTAGTGTAGTGGTGATACATGTTGTATTGTGGTAGTGTAGTGGTGATACATGTTGCACAGTGGTAGTGGTGGTGATACATGTTGTATTGTGGTAGTGTAGTGGTGATACATGTTGTATTGTGGTAGTGTAGTGGTGATACATGTTGTATTGTGGTAGTGTAGTGGTGATACATGTTGCATTGTGGTAGTGTAGTGGTGATACATGTTGTATTGTGGTAGTGTAGTGGTGATACATGTTGCACTGTGGTAGTGTAGTGGTGATACATGTTGCACTGTGGTAGTGGTGGTGATACATGTTGTATTGTGGTAGTGTAGTGGTGATACATGTTGCACTGTGGTAGTGTAGTGGTGATACATGTTGCACTGTGGTAGTGTAGTGGTGATACATGTTGCACTGTGGTAGTGTAGTGGTGATACATGTTGCACTGTGGTAGTGTAGTGGTGATACATGTTGCACTGTGGTAGTGTAGTGGTGATACATGTTGCACTGTGGTAGTGTAGTGGTGATACATGTTGCACTGTGGTAGTGTAGTGGTGATACATGTTGCACTGTGGTAGTGGTGGTGATACATGTTGTACTGTGGTAGTGTAGTGGTGATACATGTTGCACTGTGGTAGTGTAGTGGTGATACATGTTGCACTGTGGTAGTGTAGTGGTGATACATGTTGCACTGTGGTAGTGTAGTGGTGATACATGTTGCACTGTGGTAGTGTAGTGGTGATACATGTTGCACTGTGGTAGTGTAGTGGTGATACATGTTGCACTGTGGTAGTGTAGTGGTGATACATGTTGCACTGTGGTAGTGTAGTGGTGATACATGTTGCACTGTGGTAGTGTAGTGGTGATACATGTTGCACTGTGGTAGTGTAGTGGTGATACATGTTGCACTGTGGTAGTGTAGTGGTGATACATGTTGCACTGTGGTAGTGTAGTGGTGATACATGTTGCACTGTGGTAGTGTAGTGGTGATACATGTTGCACTGTGGTAGTGTAGTGGTGATACATGTTGCACTGTGGTAGTGGTGGTGATACATGTTGTACTGTGGTAGTGTAGTGGTGATACATGTTGCACTGTGGTAGTGTAGTGGTGATACATGTTGCACTGTGGTAGTGTAGTGGTGATACATGTTGCACTGTGGTAGTGTAGTGGTGATACATGTTGCACTGTGGTAGTGTAGTGGTGATACATGTTGCACTGTGGTAGTGTAGTGGTGATACATGTTGCACTGTGGTAGTGTAGTGGTGATACATGTTGCACTGTGGTAGTGTAGTGGTGATACATGTTGCACTGTGGTAGTGTAGTGGTGATACATGTTGCACTGTGGTAGTGTAGTGGTGATACATGTTGCACTGTGGTAGTGTAGTGGTGATACATGTTGCACTGTGGTAGTGTAGTGGTGATACATGTTGCACTGTGGTAGTGTAGTGGTGATACATGTTGCACTGTGGTAGTGTAGTGGTGATACATGTTGCACTGTGGTAGTAGTGGTGATACATGTTGCACTGTGGTAGTGTAGTGGTGATACATGTTGTATTGTGGTAGTGTAGTGGTGATACATGTTGCACTGTGGTAGTAGTGGTGATACATGTTGCACTGTGGAAGTGTAGTGGTGATACATGTTGCACTGTGGTAGTGTAGTGGTGATACATGTTGTATTGTGGTAGTGTAGTGGTGATACATGTTGCACTGTGGTAGTGTAGTGGTGATACATGTTGTATTGTGATAGTGTAGTGGTGATACATGTTGTATTGTGGTAGTGTAGTGGTGATACATGTTGCACTGTGGTAGTAGTGGTGATACATGTTGCACTGTGGTAGTGTAGTGGTGATACATGTTGCACTGTGGTAGTGTAGTGGTGATACATGTTGTATTGTGGTAGTTTAGTGGCGATACATGTTGTATTGTGGTAGTGTAGTGGTGATACATGTTGTATTGTGGTAGTGTAGTGGTGATACATGTTGCACTGTAGTAGTAGTGGTGATACATGTTGCACTGTGGTAGTGTAGTGGTGATACATGTTGCACTGTGGTAGTGTAGTGGTGATACATGTTGCACTGTGGTAGTGTAGTGGTGATACATGTTGCACTGTGGTAGTGTAGTGGTGATACATGTTGCACTGTGGTAGTAGTGGTGATACATGTTGCACTGTGGTAGTGTAGTGGTGATACATGTTGCACTGTGGTAGTGTAGTGGTGATACGTGTTGCACTGTGGTAGTGTAGTGGTGTTGCATACATGTTGCACTGTGGTAGTGTAGTGGTGATACATGTTGCACTGTGGTAGTGTAGTGGTGATACATGTTGCACTGTGGTAGTGTAGTGGTGATACATGTTGCACTGTGGTAGTGTAGTGGTGATACATGTTGCACTGTGGTAGTGTAGTGGTGATACATGTTGCACTGTGGTAGTGTAGTGGTGATACATGTTGCACTGTGGTAGTGTAGTGGTGATACATGTTGCACTGTGGTAGTGTAGTGGTGATACATGTTGCACTGTGGTAGTGTAGTGGTGATACATGTTGCACTGTGGTAGTGTAGTTGTGATACACTGTGGTAGTGTAGTGGTGATACATGTTGCACTGTGGTAGTGTAGTGGTCATACATGTTGCACTGTGGTAGTGTAGTGGTGATACATGTTGCACTGTGGTAGTGTAGTGGTGATACATGTTGCACTGTGGTAGTGTAGTGGTGATACATGTTGCACTGTGGTAGTGTAGTGGTGATACATGTTGCACTGTGGTAGTGTAGTGGTGATACATGTTGCACTGTGGTAGTGTTGTTGATAGATGTTGCACTGTGTTAGTGTAGTGGTGATACATGTTGCACTGTGGTAGTGTAGTGGTGATAAATGTTGCACTGTGGTAGTGTGGTGATACATGTGGTGATACACGTTGCCCTGTGGTAGTGTAGTGGTGATACATGTTGCACTGTGGTAGTGTAGTGGTGATACATGTTGCACTGTGGTAGTGTAGTGGTGATACATGTTGCACTGTGGTAGTGTAGTGGTGATACATGTTGCACTGTGGTAGTGTAGTGGTGATACATGTTGCACTGTGGTAGTGTAGTGGTGATACATGTTGCACTGTGGTAGTGTAGTGGTGATACATGTTGCACTGTGGTAGTGTAGTGGTGATACATGTTGCACTGTGGTAGTGTAGTGGTGATACATGTTGCACTGTGGTAGTGTAGTGGTGATACATGTTGCACTGTGGTAGTGTAGTGGTGATACATGTTGCACTGTGGTAGTGTAGTGGTGATACATGTTGCACTGTGGTAGTGTAGTGGTGATACATGTTGCACTGTGGTAGTGTAGTGGTGATACATGTTGCACTGTGGTAGTGTAGTGGTGATACATGTTGCACTGTGGTAGTGTAGTGGTGATACATGTTGCACTGTGGTAGTGTAGTGGTGATACATGTTGCACTGTGGTAGTGTAGTGGTGATACATGTTGCACTGTGGTAGTGTAGTGGTGATACATGTTGCACTGTGGTAGTGTAGTGGTGATACATGTTGCACTGTGGTAGTGTAGTGGTGATACATGTTGCACTGTGGTAGTGTAGTGGTGATACATGTTGCACTGTGGTAGTGTAGTGGTGATACATGTTGCACTGTGGTAGTGGTGGTGATACATGTTGCACTGTGGTAGTGTAGTGGTGATACATGTTGCACTGTGGTAGTGTAGTGGTGATACATGTTGCACTGTGGTAGTGTAGTGGTGATACATGTTGCACTGTGGTAGTGTAGTGGTGATACATGTTGCACTGTGGTAGTGTAGTGGTGATACATGTTGCACTGTGGTAGTGTAGTGGTGATACATGTTGCACTGTGGTAGTGTAGTGGTGATACATGTTGCACTGTGGTAGTGTAGTGGTGATACATGTTGCACTGTGGTAGTGTAGTGGTGATACATGTTGCACTGTGGTAGTGTAGTGGTGATACATGTTGCACTGTGGTAGTGGAGTGGTGATACATGTTGCACTGTGGTAGTGTAGTGGTGATACATGTTGCACTGTGGTAGTGTAGTGGTGATACATGTTGCACTGTGGTAGTGTAGTGGTGATACATGTTGCACTGTGGTAGTGTAGTGGTGATACATGTTGCACTGTGGTAGTGTAGTGGTGATACATGTTGCACTGTGGTAGTGTAGTGGTGATACATGTTGCACTGTGGTAGTGTAGTGGTGATACATGTTGCACTGTGGTAGTGTAGTGGTGATACATGTTGCACTGTGGTAGTGTAGTGGTGATACATGTTGCACTGTGGTAGTGTAGTGGTGATACATGTTGCACTGTGGTAGTGTAGTGGTGATACATGTTGCACTGTGGTAGTGTAGTGGTGATACATGTTGCACTGTGGTAGTGTAGTGGTGATACATGTTGCACTGTGGTAGTGTAGTGGTGATACATGTTGCACTGTGGTAGTGTAGTGGTGATACATGTTGCACTGTGGTAGTGTAGTGGTGATACATGTTGCACTGTGGTAGTGTAGTGGTGATACATGTTGCTGTGGTAGTGTAGTGGTGATACATTTTGCACTGTGGTAGTGTTGTGGTGATACATGTTGCACTGTGGTAGTGTAGTGGTGATACATGTTGCACTGTGGTAGTGTAGTGGTGATACATGTTGCACTGTGGTAGTGTAGTGGTGATACATGTTGCACTGTGGTAGTGTAGTGGTGATACATGTTGCACTGTGGTAGTGTAGTGGTGATAGATGTTGCACTGTGGTAGTGTTGCACTGTGGTAGTGTAGTGGTGATACATGTTGCACTGTGGTAGTACATGTTGCACTGTGGTAGTGTAGTGGTGATACATGTTGCACTGTGGTAGTGTAGTGGTGATACATGTTGCACTGTGGTAGTGTAGTGGTGATACATGTTGCACTGTGGTAGTGTAGTGGTGATACATGTTGCACTGTGGTAGTGTAGTGGTGATACATGTTGCACTGTGGTAGTGTAGTGGTGATACATGTTGCACTGTGGTAGTGTAGTGGTGATACATGTTGCACTGTGGTAGTGTAGTGGTGATACATGTTGCACTGTGGTAGTGTAGTGGTGATACATGTTGCACTGTGGTAGTGTAGTGGTGATACATGTTGCACTGTGGTAGTGTAGTGGTGATACATGTTGCACTGTGGTAGTGTAGTGGTGATACATGTTGCACTGTGGTAGTGTAGTGGTGATACATGTTGCACTGTGGTAGTGTAGTGGTGATACATGTTGCACTGTGGTAGTGTAGTGGTGATACATGTTGCACTGTGGTAGTGTAGTGGTGATACATGTTGCACTGTGGTAGTGTAGTGGTGATACATGTTGCACTGTGGTAGTGTAGTGGTGATACATGTTGCACTGTGGTAGTGTAGTGGTGATACATGTTGCACTGTGGTAGTGTAGTGGTGATACATGTTGCACTGTGGTAGTGTAGTGGTGATACATGTTGCACTGTGGTAGTGTAGTGGTGATACATGTTGCACTGTGGTAGTGTAGTGGTGATACATGTTGCACTGTGGTAGTGTAGTGGTGATACATGTTGCACTGTGGTAGTGTAGTGGTGATACATGTTGCACTGTGGTAGTGTAGTGGTGATACATGTTGCACTGTGGTAGTGTAGTGGTGATACATGTTGCACTGTGGTAGTGTAGTGGTGATACATGTTGCACTGTGGTAGTGTAGTGGTGATACATGTTGCACTGTGGTAGTGTAGTGGTGATACATGTTGCACTGTGGTAGTGTAGTGGTGATACATGTTGCACTGTGGTAGTGTAGTGGTGATACATGTTGCACTGTGGTAGTGTAGTGGTGATACATGTTGCACTGTGGTAGTGTAGTGGTGATACATGTTGCACTGTGGTAGTGTAGTGGTGATACATGTTGCACTGTGGTAGTGTAGTGGTGATACATGTTGCACTGTGGTAGTGTAGTGGTGATACATGTTGCACTGTGGTAGTGTAGTGGTGATACATGTTGCACTGTGGTAGTGTAGTGGTGATACATGTTGCACTGTGGTAGTGGTGGTGATACATGTTGCACTGTGGTAGTGTAGTGGTGATACATGTTGCACTGTGGTAGTGTAGTGGTGATACATGTTGCACTGTGGTAGTGTAGTGGTGATACATGTTGCACTGTGGTAGTGTAGTGGTGATACATGTTGCACTGTGGTAGTGTAGTGGTGATACATGTTGCACTGTGGTAGTGTAGTGGTGATACATGTTGCACTGTGGTAGTGTAGTGGTGATACATGTTGCACTGTGGTAGTGTAGTGGTGATACATGTTGCACTGTGGTAGTGTAGTGGTGATACATGTTGCACTGTGGTAGTGTAGTGGTGATACATGTTGCACTGTGGTAGTGTAGTGGTGATACATGTTGCACTGTGGTAGTGTAGTGGTGATACATGTTGCACTGTGGTAGTGTAGTGGTGATACATGTTGCACTGTGGTAGTGTAGTGGTGATACATGTTGCACTGTGGTAGTAGTGGTGATACATGTTGCACTGTGGTAGTGTGGTGATACATGTTGCACTGTGGTAGTGTAGTGGTGATACATGTTGCACTGTGGTAGTGGTGGTGATACATGTTGCACTGTGGTAGTGTAGTGGTGATACATGTTGCACTGTGGTAGTGGTGGTGATACATGTTGCACTGTGGTAGTGTAGTGGTGATACATGTTGCACTGTGGTAGTGTAGTGGTGATACATGTTGCACTGTGGTAGTGGTGGTGATACATGTTGCACTGTGGTAGTGTAGTGGTGATACATGTTGCACTGTGGTAGTGGTGGTGATACATGTTGCACTGTGGTAGTGTAGTGGTGATACATGTTGCACTGTGGTAGTGGTGGTGATACATGTTGCACTGTGGTAGTGTAGTGGTGATACATGTTGCACTGTGGTAGTGGTGGTGATACATGTTGCACTGTGGTAGTGGTGGTGATACATGTTGCACTGTGGTAGTGTAGTGGTGATACATGTTGCACTGTGGTAGTGGTGGTGATACATGTTGCACTGTGGTAGTGGTGGTGATACATGTTGCACTGTGGTAGTGGTGGTGATACATGTTGCACTGTGGTAGTGTAGTGGTGATACATGTTGCACTGTGGTAGTGGTGGTGATACATGTTGCACTGTGGTAGTGTAGTGGTGATACATGTTGCACTGTGGTAGTGGTGGTGATACATGTTGCACTGTGGTAGTGTAGTGGTGATACATGTTGCACTGTGGTAGTGGTGGTGATACATGTTGCACTGTGGTAGTGTAGTGGTGATACATGTTGCACTGTGGTAGTGGTGGTGATACATGTTGCACTGTGGTAGTGTAGTGGTGATACATGTTGCACTGTGGTAGTGGTGGTGATACATGTTGCACTGTGGTAGTGTAGTGGTGATACATGTTGCACTGTGGTAGTGGTGGTGATACATGTTGCACTGTGGTAGTGTAGTGGTGATACATGTTGCACTGTGGTAGTGGTGGTGATACATGTTGCACTGTGGTAGTGGTGGTGATACATGTTGCACTGTGGTAGTGGTGGTGATACATGTTGCACTGTGGTAGTGTAGTGGTGATACATGTTGCACTGTGGTAGTGGTGGTGATACATGTTGCACTGTGGTAGTGTAGTGGTGATACATGTTGCACTGTGGTAGTGGTGGTGATACATGTTGCACTGTGGTAGTGTAGTGGTGATACATGTTGCACTGTGGTAGTGGTGGTGATACATGTTGCACTGTGGTAGTGTAGTGGTGATACATGTTGCACTGTGGTAGTGGTGGTGATACATGTTGCACTGTGGTAGTGTGGTGACATGTTGCACTGTGGTAGTAGTGGTGATACATGTTGCACTGTGGTAGTGGTGGTGATACATGTTGCACTGTGGTAGTGTAGTGGTGATACATGTTGCACTGTGGTAGTGGTGGTGATACATGTTGCACTGTGGTAGTGTAGTGGTGATACATGTTGCACTGTGGTAGTGGTGGTGATACATGTTGCACTGTGGTAGTGGTGGTGATACATGTTGCACTGTGGTAGTGTAGTGGTGATACATGTTGCACTGTGGTAGTGGTGGTGATACATGTTGCACTGTGGTAGTGGTGGTGATACATGTTGCACTGTGGTAGTGGTGGTGATACATGTTGCACTGTGGTAGTGTAGTGGTGATACATGTTGCACTGTGGTAGTGTAGTGGTGATACATGTTGCACTGTGGTAGTGTAGTGGTGATACATGTTGCACTGTGGTAGTGGTGGTGATACATGTTGCACTGTGGTAGTGGTGGTGATACATGTTGCACTGTGGTAGTGGTGGTGATACATGTTGCACTGTGGTAGTGGTGGTGATACATGTTGCACTGTGGTAGTGGTGGTGATACATGTTGCACTGTGGT
Source organism: Cherax quadricarinatus (assembly GCF_038502225.1). Taxonomy (NCBI): domain Eukaryota; kingdom Metazoa; phylum Arthropoda; class Malacostraca; order Decapoda; family Parastacidae; genus Cherax; species Cherax quadricarinatus. The sequence goes on from NC_091353.1 coordinate 13,064,943, forward strand.
AGTGGTGGTGATACATGTTGCACTGTGGTAGTGGTGGTGATACATGTTGCACTGTGGTAGTGTAGTGGTGATACATGTTGCACTGTGGTAGTGTAGTGGTGATACATGTTGCACTGTGGTAGTGTAGTGGTGATACATGTTGCACTGTGGTAGTGGTGGTGATACATGTTGCACTGTGGTAGTGTAGTGGTGATACATGTTGCACTGTGGTAGTGTAGTGGTGATACATGTTGCACTGTGGTAGTGTAGTGGTGATACATGTTGCACTGTGGTAGTGTAGTGGTGATACATGTTGCACTGTGGTAGTGTAGTGGTGATACATGTTGCACTGTGGTAGTGTAGTGGTGATACATGTTGCACTGTGGTAGTGTAGTGGTGATACATGTTGCACTGTGGTAGTGTAGTGGTGATACATGTTGCACTGTGGTAGTGTAGTGGTGATACATGTTGCACTGTGGTAGTGTAGTGGTGATACATGTTGCACTGTGGTAGTGTAGTGGTGATACATGTTGCACTGTGGTAGTGTAGTGGTGATACATGTTGCACTGTGGTAGTGTAGTGGTGATACATGTTGCACTGTGGTAGTGTAGTGGTGATACATGTTGCACTGTGGTAGTGTAGTGGTGATACATGTTGCACTGTGGTAGTGTAGTGGTGATACATGTTGCACTGTGGTAGTGTAGTGGTGATACATGTTGCACTGTGGTAGTGTAGTGGTGATACATGTTGCACTGTGGTAGTGTAGTGGTGATACATGTTGCACTGTGGTAGTGTAGTGGTGATACATGTTGCACTGTGGTAGTGTAGTGGTGATACATGTTGCACTGTGGTAGTGTAGTGGTGATACATGTTGCACTGTGGTAGTGTAGTGGTGATACATGTTGCACTGTGGTAGTGTAGTGGTGATACATGTTGCACTGTGGTAGTGTAGTGGTGATACATGTTGCACTGTGGTAGTGTAGTGGTGATACATGTTGCACTGTGGTAGTGTAGTGGTGATACATGTTGCACTGTGGTAGTGTAGTGGTGATACATGTTGCACTGTGGTAGTGTAGTGGTGATACATGTTGCACTGTGGTAGTGTAGTGGTGATACATGTTGCACTGTGGTAGTGTAGTGGTGATACATGTTGCACTGTGGTAGTGTAGTGGTGATACATGTTGCACTGTGGTAGTGTAGTGGTGATACATGTTGCACTGTGGTAGTGTAGTGGTGATACATGTTGCACTGTGGTAGTGTAGTGGTGATACATGTTGCACTGTGGTAGTGTAGTGGTGATACATGTTGCACTGTGGTAGTGTAGTGGTGATACATGTTGCACTGTGGTAGTGTAGTGGTGATACATGTTGCACTGTGGTAGTGTAGTGGTGATACATGTTGCACTGTGGTAGTGTAGTGGTGATACATGTTGCACTGTGGTAGTGTAGTGGTGATACATGTTGCACTGTGGTAGTGTAGTGGTGATACATGTTGCACTGTGGTAGTGTAGTGGTGATACATGTTGCACTGTGGTAGTGTAGTGGTGATACATGTTGCACTGTGGTAGTGTAGTGGTGATACATGTTGCACTGTGGTAGTGTAGTGGTGATCCATGTTGCACTGTGGTAGTGTAGTGGTGATACATGTTGCACTGTGGTAGTGTAGTGGTGATACATGTTGCACTGTGGTAGTGTAGTGGTGATACATGTTGCACTGTGGTAGTGTAGTGGTGATACATGTTGCACTGTGGTAGTGTAGTGGTGATACATGTTGCACTGTGGTAGTGTAGTGGTGATACATGTTGCACTGTGGTAGTGTAGTGGTGATACATGTTGCACTGTGGTAGTGTAGTGGTGATACATGTTGCACTGTGGTAGTGTAGTGGTGATACATGTTGCACTGTGGTAGTGTAGTGGTGATACTTGTTGCACTGTGGTAGTGTCGTGGTGATACATGTTGCAGTGTAGTGGTGATACATGTTGCACTGTGGTAGTGTAGTGGTGATACATGTTGCACTGTGGTAGTGGTGGTGATACATGTTGCACTGTGGTAGTGTAGTGGTGATACATGTTGCACTGTGGTAGTGTAGTGGTGATACATGTTGCACTGTGGTAGTGTAGTGGTGATACATGTTGCACTGTGGTATCTGGCTCATGTTTTCATAAAGTGGGTGAACTAAATTTCCCTCTCCAGAACAAAACTATATAACAATTTAACCACTGTGACAGTTTACTCATCACTGATATCATTTCTATCCTACAAAATATGAGACAGATAAAACTCAATACACAAATAACCTGCACATAGTAGAAAGAAACTTAGTACAACATTTCTGTCCAATTTGGACTATTATCTAGTCACACACCAACACATGAAGGTAAGGGAGCCAGTATACATATATTTTTTCAACAAACTGGCCATATTCCACTGAGACAGGATGACCTAAAAAAGAAAAACAAAAGTTCTTTTTTTAAATTTAGTAATGTCTACAGGAGAAGGTGTTACTAGCCCCTTGCTCCTGGCATTTTAGTCGCCTCTTATGATATGCATGGCTTACAAAGGAAGAATTCTCTTCCACTTTCCCTGGAGAAGCCAGTATGTATGTATGTATGTATGTATGTATGTATGTATGTATGTATGTATGTATGTGTGTGTGTGTGTGTGTGTGTGTGTGTGTGTGTGTGTGTGTGTGTATATATATATATATATATATATATATATATATATATATATATATATATATATATATATATATATATATATATATATATATATATATATATACCACCGATTCGGGTACCATGGTCTTGTGTGCCGTAAATCCGAGGGAAAGATTGCAAGACATGAGGAGGTTAATAACATTATCAAGAGGAGCCTCACAACAGCTGGATGCCCAGCAGTAAGGGAGCCACCCCAACTATGCAGATCTGATAGCAGCCAGAAGCGTCCAGATGGTATCACCCTTCAAGCCTGGACAGATGGGAAGCAGGTGGTGTGGGACTATACATGTGCATCTACCTTGGCTGATACCTATCTCCAATACACCAGGGAAGAAGGAGGGGCAGCTGCCAGCTTCAGGGAGGCCCAAAAATCTAGAAAATATGGAGAACTTGCCCATCATTATATGTTTGTTCCCATAGGCTCAGAGACCCTTGGCTCATGGGGAAAGAGTGCATCTAAATTCCTTAAGGAGCTGGGAAAAAGACTCATCAGGGTAACTAGGGATCCCAGGGCAACTAGTTTTCTGTTCCAGCGGCTCAGTGCGGCTGTTCAAAAGGGTAATGCCTGCTGTATTTTGGGCACACGCCCCAGCTCTGAGGAGCTGGATGAGATTTTCGCCTTATAATAGGTGATACACACGTAACAACATGTACCGTATATGCCACCTTTATATCAATAATGTATCTCTTAAATCTTCTGTACCATAATATGTAATAAAATATTCCTATTAGTAAAAAAAAAAAAAATATATCAAAAGATGGGGTGGTAGGGGAAGTGGAATATTCAAACGGCTTCAGGAAGAAATCCAAATATTCTTCCTTGAAGCCTTTTTATCCACTATATATATATATGTCGTGCCAAATAGACAGAACTTGCGATCTTGGCTTAAATAGCAACGCTCATCTTGCCATTATAGGACAAGCGAAAATTTGTGTATGCAATAATTTCGCCAAAATCATTCTGAACCTAACGAAAAAAATATATTTCACTGTGTTTGTTTAGTATTAAATTATTGTAAACAAATATATTTAGTTGGGTTAGGCTAAAATAATTTGCGCTTGTTATAATAAGGTTAGGTAAGTTTTCTAAGTTCCTTTTGGTGCAATATTATAAATTTTTACATCAACATTAATGAAAAAAATATATCTTTAAATGTATAAGAGAAAATTTTAGAAAAGACTTAATTTTAAATGAGTTCTTGCTAATTGGCCAGTTTTGCATATTCGGCAACGACGTACATATATATATATATATATATATATATATATATATATATATATATATATATATATATATATATATATATATATATATATATATATATATATATATATATAATATATATATATATACACGTATATATATATATATATATATATATATATATATATATATATATATATATATATATATATATATATATATATATATATATATATATATATAAAAGAGGATTACAGAGATGGGAGAAAGAGAAGTAAAAAAAAAATAAGAAGGAAGTGAAGATAGTAGTGGATGAGGTAGTAGTAGAAAGAATGGGAAACATATATGTACTGTTATAATAAACATATACGGTACTCACTTTTCGTTCCCTAAGTTCTTCAAGTGTTGGTCTGAAGGATAACTTTCTTAACAAGGTTTTTCTCTTCTCCTCCTTCTGTTTTCTCGCTTCCTCTGGGGTAGTCCCTACCAGAAGAAGGTTATTAATATAAGTTATCATACCAGAAGAAGGTTATTAATCTAAGTTATCATACCAGAAGTAGGTTATTAATCTAAGTTATCATACCATAAGAAGGTTATTAATAGAAGTTATCATACCAGAAGTAGGTTATTAATCTAAGTTATCATACCATAAGAAGGTTATTAATCTAAGTTATCATACCAGAAGAAGGTCATTAATCTATCATACCAGAAGAAGGTCATTAATTTATCATACCAGAAGAAGATTATTAATCTAAGTTACCATACCAGAAGGTTATAAATCTTAGTTATGAGTCACTATGCCAGTAATGTACAAGTACTGTACTATACACAGCAACAGATCTACTGTAAAAATAATGAAGCTTAAGCTGCTGGGCCCCCAATCTTGGAGGGCCCCCAGAAGCAATTAAAGGCCCCCCCTCCCTATAACATGTAGGTCTCCCACTGAATGTATAATACACACTTAAGATTCAGACACTTAGCAAGTTATCAACACTTGCAACAAAGATGAGTTGCACTTATGAATAAAAACTTTTTATAGAAACCTGGAAACATTAAGTGATGTCAAGCACTTCAGTATTTTTTTTTATTAACACACTGGCCATTTCCCACCAAGGCCGGGTGACCCGAAAAAGAAGAAACACTTTCATCATCATCACCCCATCACTGTCTTGCCAGAGGCATGCCTACACTACGGTAAAAAACTGCAACATGTGAATTTATTCATAGATATATGACTTCACAAAGGGTGCCTTGCTACTAGTGAAGAGCTCTTGATCCAATTAGATGGGGCTACCCTCCCATTTCTAGGATCAAGCATGATTTTTCTCCTACTCCCATTCCCTTAACACTGTAAGGCACTTATGGATTTAATACTTCCCCAATGAATGCAATAATAATGCTCTTTTTTTTTTTTTTAAATTCTAACAAACTGGCTGTCTCCCACCAAGGCAGGGTGACCACTGAGGCAGGGCAACCACTGAGGCAGGGCAACCACTGAGGCAGGGCAACCACCGCGGCAGGGCGACCACCGAGGCAGGGTGACCACCGAGGCAGGGTGACCACCGAGGCAGGGTGACCACCGAGGCAGGGTGACCACCGAGGCAGGGTGACCACCGAGGCAGGGTGACCACCGAGGCAGGGTGACCACCGAGGCAGGGTGACCACCGAGGCAGGGTGACCACCGAGGCAGGGTGACCACCGAGGCAGGGTGACCACCGAGGCAGGGTGACCACCGAGGCAGGGTGACCACCGAGGCAGGGTGACCACCGAGGCAGGGTGACCACCGAGGCAGGGTGACCACCGAGGCAGGGTGACCACCGAGGCAGGGTGACCACTGAGAAGAAACAAAAGTTATTTCTTCTTTATACACTTAGCAATGTATACAGGAGAAGGGGTTACTAGTCCCTTGCTCCAGTATTTCAGTCGCCTCTTACGACACTCACGGTTTACAGAGGAAGGAGTCTTCTTCACTTCCCCATGGACAATAATACTCATATATGAACTAAATATAAATGCAATAATACTGAACTTTAATATTTCTGAACATTGTACAAACATCAACTCACTTTTAAGTATATTTCTTTCTTCGAGCTCTTCAGCCGTGGGTCGTAAACTCAAACGTCTGAAAAGAGAAAAACGAGCAGTTAATAATGTTTCAATATACAAACAAACAGCTTTATTTTTTTTGCAGTATGCAAAATATAGTTTACATGCAATAAAATTCTGATAAGCAGCAAATAAAGCTACTATCAGGCAGACTAATACTAATGTTTATACAGGTTACTGACCTGGAGTTTTTTTTAAGAACCTTTAAAACAGCACTATCAGATATCATAAAAAAATTCTCATATCAATCAATATACAAAATTAGTTCATAGATTTAAAGCTTACAAATTACAGTACAATGAAGAAAAAATTACAATGTAGAAAAGGAACGGTTACCTAGCTAGTAGTTTGGCCAAGACAGCCTTGACCCACGACCGCCGTCGACGCTCTTTCAACCAATCCTCTTCCCGGACCACCACTACAACCAGGCCATCTTTCCGGGGTATTTGAAAGTAATTCTGAACCCCCATGGTGCCCAACTTTTTGTATCACAGATAACAACGAGACCAAAATGATATGCAGAGATATATCTGAAGCTCGGACCAGCCGTAGCTTTTATCACACGTTTTAGCACAGTTCACCCATTGCACTCGGAACGCCAAACGTGTATTAACGTACAATAGCCCATGCCTCTCCTCCGGCAATCATACAAGCTCTTCATTAATTTACAAACTAGGCAAACCTTGAAAGTCACTTTATCATTAGCCAGCCACTGTCATGTTAACCAAGACAACACTTTCCATCGAGCAGAGTGATTGTTGTGCTGGAAGGTGTGGTGAGGAGGCTTGTGATATATGCAGAGGAGGTTGGGTGAGTGTTGCTCCACTCACTCACTCACTCTTAAAGACTGCCAATGTGTGAGCCAGCTACCTCTTGCCTCACCCATCCTCCCTCCCTCCCTCATTACCTCAACCACTTGCTACTACCATTTTTATCCCTTCCTCCCCTCCTTAACCACCACTATTCTCCCTCCCCTCCTTAATCACCACTACACTCCCTCCCCTCCTTAACCACCACTAACCTCCCTCCCCTCCTTAACCATCGCTATCCTCCCTCCCCTCATTAACCACCACCATCCTCCCTCCCCTCCTTAACCACCACTATGCTCCCTCCCCTCAACCATCTCTATGCTCCTTCCCCTCCTTTACCACCACTATCCTCCCTCACCTCATTAACCACCATCCTCCCTCCCCTCCTTAACCACCACTATGCTCCCTCCCCTCCTTAACCATCGCTATCCTCCCTCCCCTCCTTAACCATCTCTATGCTCCCTCCCCCCCCTTAACCACCGCTACCCTCCCTCCTGTCCTTAATCACCACTACACTCCCTCCCCTTCTTAACCACCACTATCCTCCCTCCCCTCGTAACCACCACTATGCTGCCTCCCTTCCTTAACCATCTCTGCATTCCCTCCCCTCCTTAACCACCATTATGCTCCCTCCCCTCCTTAACCACCACTCTCCTTCCTCCCCTCCTCAACCACCACTATCCTCCCTCCCCTCCTTAACCACCACTATCCTCCCTCCCCTCCTTAAGCACCACTATGCTCCCATCCTTAACCACCACTATGCTCCCTTCCCTCCTTAACCACCACTATGCTTCCTCCCCTCCTTAACCACCACTATGCTCCCTCCCCTCCTTAACCACCACTATGCTCCCTCCCCTCCTTAACCACCACTATGCTCCCTTCCCTCCTTAACCACCACTATCCTCCCTCACTCCCCTCCTTAACCACCACTATGCTCCCTCCCCTCTTAACCACCACTATGCTCCCCTCCTTAACCACCACTATGCTCCCTCCCCTCCTTAACCACCACTATGCTCCCTTCCCTCCATAACCTCCAATATCCTCCCTCCCTCCCCTCCTTAACCACCACTATGCTCCCTCCCCTCCTTAATCACCACTATGCTCCCTCCCCTCCTTCACCACTATGCTCCCTCCCCTCCTTAACCACCACTATCCTCCCTCCCCTCCTTAACCACCACTATCCTCCCTTCCCTCCTTAACCACCACTATGCTCCCTCCCCTCTTAACCACCACTATGCTCCATCCCATCCTTAACCACCACTAAGCTCCCTTCACTCCTTAGCCACCACTATGCTCCCTCCCATCCTTAACCACCACTATCCTCCCTCCCCTCATTAACCGCCACTATCCTCTCTCCCCTCCTTAACCACCACTATGCTCCCTTCTCTCCTTAACCACCACTATGCTCCCTCCCCTCTTAACCACCACTATGGTCCCTCCCCTCCTTAATCACCACTATGCCCCCTTCCCCCTTAACCACCACTATGCTCCCTCCCATCCTTAACCACCACTATGCTCCCTCCCCTCCTTAACCACCACTATGCTCCCTTCCCTCCTTAACCACCACTATACTCCCTCCCCTCCTTAACCACCATTAGGCTCCCTTCCCTCATTAACCACCACTATGCTCCCTCCCCTCTTAACCACCACTATGCTCCCTCCCCTCCTTAACCACCACTATGCTCCCTTCCCTCATTAACCACCACTATGCTCCCTCCCCTCTTAACCACCACTATGCTCCCTCCTCTCTTACCCACCACTATGCTCCCTCCCCTCCTTAACCACCACTATGCTCCCCCCATCCTTAACCACCACTATGTTCCCTCCCCTCCTTAACCACCACTATGCTCCCTCCCCTCCTTAACCACCACTATCCATCCTCCCCTCCTCAACCACCACTATCCTCCCTCCCCTTCTTAACCACCACTATCCTCCCTCCCCTCCTTAAGCACCACTATGCTCCCTCCCATCCTTAACCACCACTATGCTCCCACCCCTCCTTAACCACCACTATGCTCCTTCTCCTCCGTAACCACCACTATGCTCCCTCTCCTCCTTAGCCACCACTATGCTCCCTCCCCTCCTTAACCACCACTATGCTCCCTCCCCTCCTTAACCACCACTATGCTCCCTCCCCTCCTTAACCACCACTATCCTCCCTCCCCTCCTTAACCACCACTATGCTCCCTCCCCTCTTAACCACCACTATGCTCCCTCCCCTCCTTAACCACCACTATGCTCCCTCTCCTCCTTAACCACCACTATGCTCCCTCCCCTCCTTCACCACTATGCTCCCTCCCATCCTTAACCACTATGCTCCCTCCCCTCCTTAACCACCACTATGCTCCCTCCCTCAACCACCACTATGCTCCCTCCCCTCCTTAACCACCACTATGCTCCCTCCCCTCCTAAACCACCACTATGCTCCCTCCCCTCAACCACCACTATGCTCCCTCCCCTCCTTAACCACCACTATGCTCCCTCCCCTCCTTAACCACCACTATGCTCCCTCCCATCCTTAACCACCACTATGCTCCCTCCCATCCTTAACCACCACTATGCTCCCTCCCCTCCTTAACCACCACTATCCACCCTCCCATCCTTAACCACCACTATGCTCCCTCCCATCCTTAACCACCACTATGCTCCCTCCCCTCCTTAACCACCACTATGCTCCCTCCCATCCTTAACCACCACTATGCTCCCTCCCATCCTTAACCACCACTATGCTCCCTCCCATCCTTAACCACCACTATGCTCCCTCTCCTCCTTAACCACCATGCTCCCTCCCATCCTTAACCACCACTATGCTCCCTCCCATCCTTAACCACCACTATGCTCCCTCCCATCCTTAACCACCACTATGCTCCCTCCCATCCTTAACCACCACTATGCTCCCTCCCATCCTTAACCACCACTATGCTCCCTCCCCTCCTTAACCACCATGCTCCCTCCCATCCTTAACCACCACTATGCTCCCTCCCCTCCTTAACCACCACTATGCTCCCTCCCATCCTTAACCACCACTATGCTCCCTCCCCTCCTTAACCACCACTATACTCCCTCCCCTCCTTAACCACCACTATGCTCCCTCCCCTCAACCACCACTATGCGCCCTCCCATCCTTAACCACCACTATGCTCCCTCCCCTCCTTAACCACCACTATGCTCCCTCCCATCCTTAACCACCACTATGCTCCCTCCCCTCCTTAACCACCACTATGCTCCCTCCCATCCTTAACCACCACTATGCTCCCTCCCCTCCTTAACCACCACTATGCTCCCTTCTCTCCTTAACCACCACTATGCTCCCTCCCCTCAACCACCACTATGCTCCCTCCCATCCTTAACCACCACTATGCTCCCTTCCCTCCTTAACCACCACTATGCTCCCTTCCCTCCTTAACCACCACTATGCTCCCTCCCCTCCTTAACCACCACTATGCTCCCTCCCCTCCTTAACCACCACTATGCTCCCTCCCATCCTTAACCACCACTATGCTCCCTCCCCTCCTTAACCACCACTATGCTCCCTTCCCTCCTTAACCACCACTATGCTCCCTCCCCTCAACCACCACTATGCTCCCTCCCATCCTTAACCACCACTATGCTCCCTCCCCTCCTAAACCAACACTATGCTTCCTCCCCTCCTTAACCACCACTATGCTCCCTCCCCTCCTTAACCACCACTATGCTCCCTCCCCTCCTTAACCACCACTATGCTCCCTCCCATCCTTAACCACCACTATGCTCCCTCCCATCCTTAACCACCACTATGCTCCCTCCCCTCCTTAACCACCACTATGCTCCCTCCCATCCTTAACCACCACTATGCTCCCTCCCATCCTTAACCACCACTATGCTCCCTCCCATCCTTAACCACCACTATGCTCCCTCCCATCCTTAACCACCACTATGCTCCCTCCCCTCTTAACCACCACTATGCTCCCTCCCCTCCTTAACCACCACTATGCTCCCTCCCCTCCTTAACCACCACTATGCTCCCTCCCCTCCTTAACCACCACTATGCTCCCTCCCCTCCTTAACCACCACTATGCTCCCTCCCCTCCTTAACCACCACTATGCTCCCTCCCCTCCTTAACCACCACTATGCTCCCGCCCCTCAACCACCACTATGCGCCCTCCCATCCTTAAAAACCACTATGCTCCCTCCCATCCTTAACCACCACTATGCTCCCTCCCCTCCTTAACCACCACTATGCTCCCTCCCCTCCTTAACCACCACTATGCTCCCTCCCCTCAACCACCACTATGCGCCCTCCCATCCTTAACCACCACTATGCTCCCTCCCCTCCTTAACCACCACTATGCTCCCTCCCCTCCTTAACCACCACTATGCTCCCTCCCATCCTTAACCACCACTATGCTCCCTCCCAGCCTTAACCACCACTATGCTCCTTCCCATCCTTAACCACCACTATGCTCCCTTCCCTCCTTAACCACCACTATGCTCCCTCCCCTCCTTAACCACCACTATGCTCCCTCCCCTCCTTAACCACCACTATGCTCCCTCCCATCCTTAACCAATACTATGCTCCCTTCCATCCTTAACCACCACTATGCTCGCTCCCATCCTTAACCACCACTATGCTCCCTCCCATCCTTAACCACCACTATGCTCCCTCCCATCCTTAACCACCACTATGCTCCCTCCCATCCTTAACCAACACTATGCTCCCTCCCATCCTTAACCACCACTATGCTCCCTCCCATCCTTAACCACCACTATGCTCCCTCCCATCCTTAACCACCACTATGCTCCCTCCCCTCCTTAACCACCACTATGCTCCCTCCCATCCTTAACCACCACTATGCTCCCTCCCATCCTTAACCACCACTATGCTCCCTCCCATCCTTAACCACCACTATGCTCCCTCCCATCCTTAACCACCACTATGCTCCCTCCCCTCCTTAACCACCACTATGCTCCCTCCCATCCTTAACCACCACTATGCTCCCTCCCATCCTTAACCACCACTATGCTCCCTCCCATCCTTAACCACCACTATGCTCCCTCCCATCCTTAACCACCACTATGCTCCCTCCCATCCTTAACCACCACTATGCTCCCTCCCATCCTTAACCACCACTATGCTCCCTCCCCTCTTAACCACCACTATGCTCCCTCCCATCCTTAACCACCACTATGCTCCCTCCCCTCAACCACCACTATCCTCCCTCCCCTCCTTAACCACCACTATCCTCCCTCCCCTCCTTAACCACCACTATGCTCCCTTCCCTCCTTAACCACCACTATGCTCCCTCCCCTCCTTAACCACCACTATGCTCCCTTCCCTCCTTAACCACCACTATGCTCCCTCCCTTCTTAACTACCACTATGCTCGCTCCCCTCCTTAACCACCACTATGCTCCCTTCCCTCCTTAACCACCACTATGCTCCCTCCCCTCTTAACCACCACTATGCCTCCTCCCCTCCTTAACCACCACTATGCTCCCTCCCATCCTTAACCACCACTATGCTCCCTCCCCTCCTTAACCACCACTATGCTCCCTCCCCTCCTTAACCACCACTATGCTCCCTCCCCTCCTTAACCACCACTATGCTCCCTCCCATCCTTAACCACCACTGTCCTCCCTTCCCTCCTTAACCACCACTATGCTCCCTCCCATCCTTAACCACCACTATGCTCCCATCCTTAACCACCACTATGCTCCCTCCCATCCTTAACCACCACTATGCTCCCTCCCATCCTTCACCACTATGCTTCCTCCCATCCTTAGCCACCACTATGCTCCCTCCCATCCTTAACCACCACTATGCTGCCTCCCATCCTTAACCACCACTATGCTACCTCCCATCCTTAACCACCACTATGCTCCCTCCTTAACCACCACTATGCTCCCTCCCCTCCTTAACCACCACTATGCTCCCTCCCATCCTTAACCACCACTATGCTCCCTCCCATCCTTAACCACCACTATGCTCCCTCCCATCCTCAACCACCACTATGCTCCCTCCCCTCCTTAACCACCACTATGCTCCCTCCCATCCTTAACCACCACTATGCTCCCTCCCATCCTTAACCACCACTATGCTTCCTCCCATCCTTAACCACCACTATGCTCCCTCCCATCCTTAACCACCACTATGCTCCCTCCCCTCCTTAACCACCCTTATGCTCCCTCCCATCCTTAACCACCACTATGCTCCCTCCCCTCCTTAACCACCACTATGCTCCCTCCCATCCTTAACCACCACTATGCTCCCTCCCATCCTTAACCACCACTATGCTCCCTCCCATCCTTAACCACCACTATGCTCCCTCCCATCCTTAACCACCACTATGCTCCCTCCCATCCTTAACCACCACTATGCTCCCTCCCATCCTTAACCACCACTATGCTCCCTCCCATCCTTAACCACCACTATGCTCCCTCCCATCCTTAACCACCACTATGCTCCCTCCCCTCCTTAACCACCACTATGCTCCCTCCCATCCTTAACCACCACTATGCGCCCTCCCCTCCTTAACCACTATGCTCCCTCCCCTCCTTAACCCCCACTATGCTCCCTCCCCTCCTTAACCACCACTATGCTCCCTCCCCTCCTTAACCACCACTATGCTCCCTCCCATCCTTAACCACCACTATGCTCCCTCCCATCCTTAACCACCACTATGCTCCCTCCCATCCTTAACCACCACTATGCTCCCTCCCATCCTTAACCACCACTATGCTCCCTCCCATCCTTAACCACCACTATGCTCCCTCCCATCCTTAACCACCACTATGCTCCCTCCCATCCTTAACCACCACTATGCTCCCTCCCATCCTTAACCACCACTATGAGCCCTCCCATCCTTAACCACCACTATGCTCCCTCCCATCCTTAACCACCACTATGCTCCCTCCCATCCTTAACCACCACTATGCTCCCTCCCATCCTTAACCACCACTATGCTCCCTCCCATCCTTAACCACCACTATGCTCACTCCCATCCTTAACCACCACTATCCATCACCGCCTTAACGTTCCATCATCATCCTGGGATAGTTACATTCTACTGGATAACTGCTTTAATCCTATCCGTCCTGGGATTATATGACTTTAACTAGTACTGTTGCCTCATTTTAATCCATTTTTTGTCTCTTGCACCACTACCGCTACTTCTCCTACCTCCTCCTCCTACTACTACTACCCCTACCTCCTACTTCTACTCCCCCTACAGCCTACTACTACTACCCCTACCTCCTATTACTACTCTCCCTACTTCCTACTACCCCTCCCCCTACCTCCTACTACTGCTTCTACTACTACTACTACTACTACTATCACTACCAGCATTACCTCTGCCACTATTCTCTCCACTTCCTTCATTCTTCCTCTCTTTCTTTGTCCCGTCCCTGCCATCTTCTCTTATAAAATGTGGCTCCCTTACCTTCATGTGTTAGTGTGACTAGTTATCCCTTTCAGGGTCAAGACCTCCGATCCTGAACTCATACTCAGGGTCGAAAAATTAATATATATATATATATATATATATATATATATATATATATATATATATATATATATATATATATATATATATATATATATATATATATATATGAACATAAGAGAGAAGGAACACTGGAACAGGCCTACTGACCCATGCAGAGCAGGTCCATGTGCCCCCCCCCGGATTAGACCAATGACCCACCCCCCTGGATTATTCCAATGACCCACCCAGTCTGGTCATCCCCACTCAAGGATGGAGCACTGTACCAGACCCAGCAGCACAAGCTAGTCAGGTCCAACTCACACCCACCCACACCCACTCATGTATTTATCTAACCTATTTTTAAAACTACATAACATTTTAGCCTCAATAACTGTACTCAGGAGCTTGTTCCACTCATCCACAACTCTATTACCAAACCAGTACTTTCCTATATCCTTCCTGAATCTGAATTTTTCCAACTTGAAACCATTGCTGCGAGTCCTGTCTTGGCTGGAAATTTTCAGCACACTATTTACATCCCCTTTATTTATTCCTGTTTTCCATTTATACACCTCGATCATATCCCCCCTAATTCTACGCCTTTCGAGAGAGTGCAGATTCAGGGCCTTCAGTCTATCCTCATAGGGAAGATTTCTGATACATGGGATCATCTTTGTCATCCTCTTTTGTACGTTTTCCAGAGCATTTATATCCGTTCTGTAATATGGTGACCAGAACTGAGCAGCATAGTCTAAATGAGGCCTAACCAAGGATATATAGAGTTGAAGAACAACCTGAGGACTTCTATTATTTATACTTCTAGATATGAAGCTAAGAATTCTGTTAGCTTTATTGCGAACACTAATGCACTGTTGTCTTGGTTTTAGGTTACTGCTAACCAGAACTCCTAAATCCTTTTTGAAATCGGTAGTATCAAGATCTACATTATTTAGTTTATATGTGGCATGGTTATTTAACTGTCCAACATTTAGAACTTTGCATTTGTCAATATTAAACTGCATCTGCCACTTCTCCGACCATTGCGTCATACTATTCAAATCATCCTGGAGTGCTCTAATGTCCTCATTAGAATGAATTGGACGGCCTATTTTGGTGTCATCAGCAAATTTGCTTATGTCGCTATTTATTCCCTCATCTATGTCGTTTATGTAAATTGTGAACAACGGGCCCAACACTGACCCCTGAGGAACGCCGCTTGTGACGTGCCCCCATTCTGATTTCTCCCCATTTATGCAAACTCTCTGCTGTCTATTTGTCAGCCATGCCTCTACCCAGGAAAAAATTTCTCCTCCTATTCCGTATGCCCTAAGTTTCCTCAACAGCCTCTGGTGTGGAACTCTATCGAAAGCCTTACTGAAGTCTATATACACAATATCATATTCATTACCATGATCTACCTCTCTGGCTGAAGGAGACTCGAACCTGCGAACCTTGCAACAAGGTATGCAGTGCTTTACCAATCTACCCACACTGGACCAATACCTTGGAGTCCAGCTTGCGCTAGACTTTGATCCAAGGCAGCCAGCTTTCAGGGAAAAAGCTTACAGCTTTTCATCTCATCCCCTGCATACATCAGCCTTACTAGAGATATTAACAATGCAAGGAATTCGCAAGAGCAGGTGAAATATACACAAACAGTGTATATTTCAGTGTTTGTGTATATTTCGCCTGCTCTTGCGAATTCCTTGCGCATATATATATATATATATATATATATATATATATATATATATATATATATATATATATATATATATATATATATATATATATATATATACACATACATACATACATATTCTTTTGAAATGATAGAGAATCTTTTTCTGATAATGACACCAAAAGTATGAAATTTGATGGAAAACTTACGGAATTATGCTCTTGCGAAGTTAGTGGTCTTGACGATATTTATGCATTGGCGATTTTGCCTACTTTGAGCCCTATTTTCGGCCAATTGCAATGCTCCAGTCCATTAAAATCATAGCTATTTCACTAGAACTGCATCTGTTCTATCGAATGAGTACAAGAAACAGCCCATTTACCAATTTCAACTACCCAATAATGTGGTCAAAAATTGGCAATTTGGCCAATTTCACACAAATTTCAAAAGATGCCAATTTCAAAATAGGATCCAGAATAAACAAGACAGACATTCCTGGCACTAAAATAACATTTTTTCTGCTCATTAGGCACATTCTCCAGGCCCCTCTTATATTACTCTTGCTTTCCATTTTGAATTTTTATTCTCACAAAAAAAATAGAAGATTTACTGTTATGCAGACAACTGCATTATTGTAAAAATGGTATAAATAATATCAGCGCACTTGTGAAAGAATATCAGACTCACCAGTTGACATGTATTGGACGTGTGACATAATTTGTTTACTCTTGAACATCGGCAAAAATCGAGCATTTCTGCTACTTTGAGCTCAATTTCAAGGTAATATATCAATTTCTTTAATATATCTTCCATTCTATCAAATGAGACCAAGAAAACGAGAATACAACCATAAATACTCTCAGTAGTATCAGTTACTCAGTAGTATCAGTTACCAGTAACCAGTTACCAGTGTCAGTAGTAATGACTCACTACCAACCGTCTGTGTGAATCACTTGTTATTCACTGACATTACCGTTGACCCTAGCATGTTTTGAATGCCGCTCACCCAGGCACCATTCGTGAGTCAGTTGAAGAATAGACAGGAGAGACACAGGTCAGGCTTGGCACTTCCCATATACTTCGTCAAATATACGTATTTATGACCTGCGTGAGCATTATTACCCAATCCACGTTTCAGAACCCACACGACAATACCATATGAAAATACACTGTAAATTTGCTGTTTTAAACTAAAAACATGGAGTTTTTTCTAGTTATGCACTGCGTGCTGCAGGATTTTTTTTATACTGCGCACACTGACCACACAGACCCATTCTTTCATATGTAGGCCTACCAGCTTTCTTCCGCTTGATTTGAAGGCACTAGAATTTACGCGTACAAGTACGGCACTGACCCTGGCTCTCAAGCCGTAAAAGTACGGCACCAACCATGAAAGGGTTAATGGTTCACAATGGACGAAAACGTTGTCTCAAGTTTCTTACTCCTATGTGCGGGTTATTTGTGTTGTTCCAGTTGTGGTATTGTGACTTGTTACATTTTATGTGATCATATTATGGTGACAGTATTGAATACTGATATGTGTATACTGACATGTCTCACTGTTATTGTATACTGAAATGCATATACTGACAATTCTTACTATTGTATACTGACATGTGTATACTGACCTGTCTCACTATTATTGTATACTGAAATGTGTATACTGACCTGTCTCACTATTATTGTATACTGAAATGTGTATACTGACAAGTCTTACTGCTATTGTATACTAACATGTCTTACTGTTACTGTATACTGACATATGTATACTGACATGTCTTACTGTTACTGTATACTGAAATGTGTATACTGACAAGTCTTACTGTTACTGTATACTGACATGTATACTGACATGTCTTACTGTTATTGTATACTGAAATGCATATACTGACAAGTTTTACTATTGTATACTGACATGTGTATACTGACCTGTCTCACTATTATTGTATACTGAAATGTGTATACTGACAAGTCTTACTGCTATTGTATACTGGCATGTGTATACTGACATGTCACACTGTTTTTGTATACTTAAATGTGTATACTGACATGTGTTACTGCTACCATACCTGTCTGATACTGCAACCCAAATTCAGATGGCAACCCAAGTGGAGGTCTTGACCCAATTTTCAGACCACAACCCAAACTCTGGTAGTGATCTGAGTTCAGACCATGACCTAATTTTGGGTGGCAACCTTGAGAACCCTGGTTGAGACTGATAGCAATAAGGAATAAATAAAATCCTCTGAGTTCATACTTCACGGTGGCAAGACAAATTCAGCGTGAAGCTGGCAAGACACGTCACCCACGTGTTTGTATCAGGTAACATAAGGTCAAGGACACACACTAGTGAGTTAATCAAGGAAGGCCCTTCAAAAGTAAGGTTATCTTGATGCTAGCAAAGGCCTCTTGATCTAAAGAATTGGAGCTAATGTCCTCTTCCTTGGATCATCTCTGATTACCTTTCATCCACAGGGTTGTGTGTCCCTGTGGGTTTAACACTTCTTATTGAATGTGTGCTGACATCATAATCAGATTAACCCGCAGGCTGCAACATCCCACACTTCCTTCAGAGTGGAGGTACTGTACTTCCCACCTCCAGGACTGAAGTCCAGCTATCTGGTTTCCCTGAATCCCTTCATAAAAGTTACCCCTGCTCACACTCCAACAACACATCCATTAAATATCACTTGTCTGCATTCACTCCTATCTAACACACTCACACAAGCCTGCAGGGTGCTCAAGCCCCTAAAACCCATTTCTTGTACCCCTTCCCTCCCTCCAACCATTCCTGAGACAACCCCTACCCCTACTACCCCAGATTTATACACTCGCTTCTGCAGTCTGTTCCCCCTCCATCCTCTCTTAATGCCCACACCACCTCAACAACCTCTCCATGTGTACCTCTGAATTATACCCTTCATCACACCACACTCAGTATTAATTTCGAGGCCCTGAACTCAATGCATGATATTCCCACCACACACTGCATGATATTCCCACCACACACTGCATGATATTCCCACCACACACTGCATGATATTCCCACCACTTACTGCATGATATTCCCACCACACACTGCATGATATTCCCACCACACACTGCATGATATTCCCACCACACACTGCATGATATTCCCACCACACACTGCATGATATTCCCACCACACACTGCATGATATTCCCACCACACACTGCATGATATTCCCACCACACACTGCATGATATTCCCACCACACACTGCATGATATTCCCACCACACATTGCATGATATTCCCACCACACACTGCATGATATTCCCACCACACTGCATGATATTCCCACCACACACTGCATGATATTCCCACCACACACTGCATGATATTCCCACCACACACTGCATGATATTCCCACCACACACTGCATGATATTCCCACCACACACTGCATGATATTCCCACCACACACTGCATGATATTCCCACCACACACTGCATGATATTCCCACCACACACTGCATGATATTCCCACCACACACTGCATGATATTCCCACCACTTACTGCATGATATTCCCACCACACACTGCATGATATTCCCACAACTTACTGCATGATATTCCCACCACACACTGCATGATATTCCCACCACACACTGCATGATATTACCACCACACACTGCATGATATTCCCACCACACACTGCATGATATTACCACCACACACTGCATGATATTCCCACCACACACTGCATGATATTACCACCACACACTGCATGATATTACCACCACACACTGCATGATATTACCACCACACACTGCATGATATTACCACCACACACTGCATGATATTCCCACCACACTGCATGATATACCCACCACTTACTGCATGATATTCCCACCACACACTGCATGATATTCCCACCACACACTGCATGATATTCCCACCACACACTGCATGATATTACCACCACACACTGCATGATATTCCCACCACACACTGCATGATATTCCCACCACACACTGCATGATATTCCCACCACACACTGCATTATATTCCCACCACACACTGCATGATATTCCCACCACACACTGCATGATATTCCCACCACACACTGCATGATATTCCCACCACACACTGCATTATATTCCCACCACACACTGCATGATATTCCCACTACACACTGCATGATATTCCCACCACACACTGCATGATATTCCCACCACACACTGCATGATATTCCCACCACACACTGCATGATATTCCCACCACACACTGCATGATATTCCCACCACACACTGCATGATATTCCCACCACACACTGCATGATATTACCACCACACACTGCATGATATTACCACCACACACTGCATGATATTCCCACCACACACTGCATGATATTCCCACCACACACTGCATGATATTCCCACCACACACTGCATGATATTCCCACCACACACTGCATGATATTCCCACCACACACTGCATGATATTACCACCACACACTGCATGATATTACCACCACACACTGCATGATATTCCCACCACACACTGCATGATATTACCACCACACACTGCATGATATTCCCACCACACACTGCATGATATTCCCACCACACACTGCATGATATTACCACCACACACTGCATGATATTACCACCACACACTGCATGATATTCCCACCACACACTGCATGATATTACCACCACACACTGCATGATATTACCACCACACACTGCATGATATTCCCACCACACACTGCATGATATTCCCACCACACACTGCATGATATTCCCACCACACACTGCATGATATTACCACCACACACTGCATGATATTACCACCACACACTGCATGATATTACCACCACACACTGCATGATATTCCCACCACACACTGCATGATATTCCCACCACACACTGCATGATATTCCCACCACACACTGCATGATATTACCACCACACACTGCATGATATTCCCACCACACACTGCATGATATTACCACCACACACTGCATGATATTACCACCACACACTGCATGATATTACCACCACACACTGCATGATATTCCCACCACACACTGCATGATATTACCACCACACACTGCATATTACCACCACACACTGCATATTACCACCACACACTGCATATTACCACCACACACTGCATATTACCACCACACACTGCATATTACCACCACACACTGCATATTACCACCACACACTGCATATTACCACCACACACTGCATGATATTACCACCACACACTGCATATTACCACCACACACTGCATATTACCACCACACACTGCATATTACCACCACACACTGCATATTACCACCACACACTGCATATTACCACCACACACTGCATGATATTACCACCACACACTGCATATTACCACCACACACTGCATATTACCACCACACACTGCATATTACCACCACACACTGCATATTACCACCACACACTGCATATTACCACCACACACTGCATATTACCACCACACACTGCATATTCCCACCACACACTGCATGATATTACCACCACACACTGCATGATATTCCCACCACACACTGCATGATATTACCACCACACACTGCATGATATTCCCACCACACACTGCATGATATTACCACCACACACTGCATGATATTCCCACCACACACTGCATGATATTACCACCACACACTGCATGATATTCCCACCACACACTGCATGATATTACCACCACACACTGCATGATATTCCCACCACACACTGCATGATATTACCACCACACACTGCATGATATTCCCACCACACACTGCATGATATTACCACCACACACTGCATGATATTCCCACCACACACTGCATGATATTACCACCACACACTGCATGATATTACCACCACACACTGCATGATATTACCACCACACACTGCATGATATTCCCACCACACACTGCATGATATTACCACCACACACTGCATGATATTACCACCACACACTGCATGATATTCCCACCACACACTGCATGATATTACCACCACACACTGCATGATATTCCCACCACACACTGCATGATATTACCACCACACACTGCATGATATTCCCACCACACACTGCATGATATTACCACCACACACTGCATGATATTACCACCACACACTGCATGATATTACCACCACACACTGCATGATATTCCCACCACACACTGCATGATATTACCACCACACACTGCATGATATTACCACCACACACTGCATGATATTCCCACCACACACTGCATGATATTCCCACCACACACTGCATGATATTACCACCACACACTGCATGATATTACCACCACACACTGCATGATATTCCCACCACACACTGCATGATATTCCCACCACACACTGCATGATATTCCCACCACACTGCATGATATTACCACCACACACTGCATGATATTACCACCACACACTGCATGATATTCCCACCACTTACTGCATGATATTACCACCACACACTGCATGATATTCCCACCACACACTGCATGATATTCCCACCACACTGCATGATATTACCACCACACACTGCATGATATTACCACCACACACTGCATGATATTCCCACCACTTACTGCATGATATTACCACCACACACTGCATGATATTCCCACCACACACTGCATGATATTCCCACCACTTACTGCATGATATTACCACCACACACTGCATGATATTACCACCACACACTGCATGATATTCCCACCACACACTGCATGATATTACCACCACACACTGCATGATATTCCCACCACACACTGCATGATATTACCACCACACACTGCATGATATTACCACCACACACTGCATGATATTACCACCACACACTGCATGATATTCCCACCACACACTGCATAATATTACCACCACACACTGCATGATATTCCCACCACACACTGCATATTACCACCACACACTGCATAATATTACCACCACACACTGCATGATATTACCACCACACACTGCATGATATTCCCACCACACACTGCATGATATTCCCACCACACACTGCATAATATTACCACCACACACTGCATGATATTCCCACCACACACTGCATGATATTCCCACCACACACTGCATAATATTACCACCACACACTGCATAATATTACCACCACACACTGCATGATATTCCCACCACACACTGCATGATATTCCCACCACACACTGCATAATATTACCACCACACACTGCATAATATTCCCACCACACACTGCATAATATTACCACCACACACTGCATGATATTCCCACCACACACTGCATGATATTCCCACCACACACTGCATATTACCACCACACACTGCATGATATTACCACCACACACTGCATATTACCACCACACACTGCATATTCCCACCACACACTGCATATTACCACCACACACTGCATGATATTACCACCACACACTGCATATTACCACCACACACTGCATGATATTCCCACCACACACTGCATGATATTCCCACCACACACTGCATATTACCACCACACACTGCATATTACCACCACACACTGCATATTACCACCACACACTGCATATTACCACCACACACTGCATATTACCACCACACACTGCATAATATTCCCACCACACACTGCATATTACCACCACACACTGCATATTACCACCACACACTGCATATTACCACCACACACTGCATATTACCACCACACACTGCATATTACCACCACACACTGCATATTACCACCACACACTGCATAATATTACCACCACACACTGCATAATATTACCACCACACACTGCATATTACCACCACACACTGCATATTACCACCACACACTGCATATTACCACCACACACTGCATAATATTCCCACCACACACTGCATATTACCACCACACACTGCATATTACCACCACACACTGCATATTACCACCACACACTGCATATTACCACCACACACTACATAATATTACCACCACACACTACATAATATTACCACCACACACTACATAATATTACCACCACACACTACATAATATTACCACCACACACTACATAATATTACCACCACACACTACATAATATTA
This sequence comes from Cherax quadricarinatus, assembly GCF_038502225.1. NCBI lineage: Eukaryota > Metazoa > Arthropoda > Malacostraca > Decapoda > Parastacidae > Cherax > Cherax quadricarinatus. Next base: position 13,088,968 of record NC_091353.1, read on the forward strand.
CCACCACACACTACATAATATTACCACCACACACTACATAATATTACCACCACACACTACATAATATTACCACCACACACTACATAATATTACCACCACACACTACATAATATTACCACCACACACTACATAATATTACCACCACACACTACATAATATTACCACCACACACTACATAATATTACCACCACACACTACATAATATTACCACCACACACTACATAATATTACCACCACACACTACATAATATTACCACCACACACTACATAATATTACCACCACACACTACATAATATTACCACCACACACTACATAATATTACCACCACACACTGCATAATATTACCACCACACACTACATAATATTACCACCACACACTGCATAATATTACCACCACACACTGCATATTACCACCACACACTGCATAATATTACCACCACACACTGCATAATATTACCACCACACACTGCATATTACCACCACACACTGCATATTACCACCACACACTGCATAATATTACCACCACACACTGCATAATATTACCACCACACACTGCATAATATTACCACCACACACTGCATAATATTACCACCACACACTGCATAATATTACCACCACACACTGCATAATATTACCACCACACACTGCATATTACCACCACACACTGCATATTACCACCACACACTACATATTACCACCACACACTGCATATTACCACCACACACTGCATATTACCACCACACACTGCATATTACCACCACACACTGCATATTACCACCACACACTACATATTACCACCACACACTGCATATTACCACCACACACTGCATATTACCACCACACACTACATATTACCACCACACACTGCATATTACCACCACACACTGCATAATATTACCACCACACACTGCATATTACCACCACACACTGCATATTACCACCACACACTACATATTACCACCACACACTGCATATTACCACCACACACTACATATTACCACCACACACTGCATATTACCACCACACACTGCATATTACCACCACACACTACATATTACCACCACACACTGCATGATATTACCACCACACACTGCATGATATTACCACCACACACTGCATGATATTCCCACCACACACTGCATGATATTACCACCACACACTACATAATATTACCACCACACACTGCATGATATTACCACCACACACTACATAATATTACCACCACACACTACATAATATTACCACCACACACTGCATGATATTACCACCACACACTACATAATATTACCACCACACACTACATAATATTACCACCACACACTGCATGATATTACCACCACACACTACATATTACCACCACACACTGCATATTACCACCACACACTACATAATATTACCACCACACACTACATAATATTACCACCACACACTACATAATATTACCACCACACACTACATAATATTACCACCACACACTACATAATATTACCACCACACACTACATAATATTACCACCACACACTACATAATATTACCACCACACACTACATATTACCACCACACACTACATATTACCACCACACACTACATAATATTACCACCACACACTACATATTACCACCACACACTACATATTACCACCACACACTACATATTACCACCACACACTACATAATATTACCACCACACACTACATAATATTACCACCACACACTACATAATATTACCACCACACACTACATAATATTACCACCACACACTACATAATATTACCACCACACACTACATAATATTACCACCACACACTACATATTACCACCACACACTACATATTACCACCACACACTACATAATATTACCACCACACACTACATATTACCACCACACACTACATATTACCACCACACACTACATATTACCACCACACACTACATAATATTACCACCACACACTACATAATATTACCACCACACACTACATAATATTACCACCACACACTACATAATATTACCACCACACACTACATAATATTACCACCACACACTACATAATATTACCACCACACACTACATAATATTACCACCACACACTACATAATATTACCACCACACACTACATAATATTACCACCACACACTACATAATATTACCACCACACACTGCATGATATTCCCACCACACACTACATAATATTACCACCACACACTACATAATATTACCACCACACACTACATAATATTACCACCACACACTACATAATATTACCACCACACACTACATAATATTACCACCACACACTACATAATATTACCACCACACACTACATAATATTACCACCACACACTACATAATATTACCACCACACACTACATAATATTACCACCACACACTACATAATATTACCACCACACACTACATAATATTACCACCACACACTGCATGATATTCCACCACCACACCACCACACACTAATAATATTACCACCACACACTGCATATTACCACCACACACTACATAATATTACCACCACACACTACATAATATTACCACCACACACTACATAATATTACCACCACACACTACATAATATTACCACCACACACTACATAATATTACCACCACACACTACATAATATTACCACCACACACTACATAATATTACCACCACACACTGCATGATATTACCACCACACACTACATAATATTACCACCACACACTGCATATTACCACCACACACTGCATATTACCACCACACACTGCATATTACCACCACACACTACATAATATTACCACCACACACTGCATAATATTACCACCACACACTGCATATTACCACCACACACTACATAATATTACCACCACACACTACATAATATTACCACCACACACTGCATATTACCACCACACACTACATAATATTACCACCACACACTACATAATATTACCACCACACACTGCATAATATTACCACCACACACTACATAATATTACCACCACACACTGCATAATATTACCACCACACACTGCATATTACCACCACACACTACATAATATTACCACCACACACTACATAATATTACCACCACACACTGCATAATATTACCACCACACACTGCATATTACCACCACACACTACATAATATTACCACCACACACTACATAATATTACCACCACACACTGCATAATATTACCACCACACACTGCATATTACCACCACACACTACATAATATTACCACCACACACTACATAATATTACCACCACACACTGCATAATATTACCACCACACACTGCATATTACCACCACACACTACATAATATTACCACCACACACTACATAATATTACCACCACACACTACATAATATTACCACCACACACTGCATATTACCACCACACACTGCATATTACCACCACACACTACATAATATTACCACCACACACTGCATATTACCACCACACACTGCATATTACCACCACACACTGCATATTACCACCACACACTACATAATATTACCACCACACACTGCATATTACCACCACACACTGCATATTACCACCACACACTGCATATTACCACCACACACTGCATATTACCACCACACACTGCATATTACCACCACACACTGCATATTACCACCACACACTACATAATATTACCACCACACACTGCATATTACCACCACACACTGCATATTACCACCACACACTGCATATTACCACCACACACTACATAATATTACCACCACACACTGCATATTACCACCACACACTGCATATTACCACCACACACTACATAATATTACCACCACACACTGCATATTACCACCACACACTGCATATTACCACCACACACTGCATATTACCACCACACACTACATAATATTACCACCACACACTGCATATTACCACCACACACTGCATATTACCACCACACACTACATAATATTACCACCACACACTGCATATTACCACCACACACTGCATATTACCACCACACACTGCATATTACCACCACACACTACATAATATTACCACCACACACTGCATATTACCACCACACACTGCATATTACCACCACACACTGCATATTACCACCACACACTACATAATATTACCACCACACACTGCATATTACCACCACACACTGCATATTACCACCACACACTGCATATTACCACCACACACTGCATATTACCACCACACACTGCATATTCCCACCACACACTACATAATATTACCACCACACACTACATAATATTACCACCACACACTGCATATTACCACCACACACTGCATATTACCACCACACACTACATAATATTACCACCACACACTGCATATTACCACCACACACTGCATATTACCACCACACACTGCATATTACCACCACACACTACATAATATTACCACCACACACTACATAATATTACCACCACACACTGCATATTACCACCACACACTGCATATTACCACCACACACTGCATATTACCACCACACACTGCATATTACCACCACACACTGCATATTACCACCACACACTGCATATTACCACCACACACTACATAATATTACCACCACACACTGCATATTACCACCACACACTGCATATTACCACCACACACTGCATATTACCACCACACACTGCATATTACCACCACACACTGCATATTCCCACCACACACTACATAATATTACCACCACACACTGCATATTACCACCACACACTGCATATTACCACCACACACTACATAATATTACCACCAAACACTGCATATTACCACCACACACTGCATATTACCACCACACACTACATAATATTACCACCACACACTGCATATTACCACCACACACTGCATATTACCACCACACACTGCATATTACCACCACACACTGCATATTACCACCACACACTACATAATATTACCACCACACACTACATATTAACACCACACACTGCATATTACCACCACACACTGCATATTACCACCACACACTGCATATTACCACCACACACTGCATATTCCCACCACACACTACATAATATTACCACCACACACTACATATTAACACCACACACTGCATATTACCACCACACACTACATATTAACACCACACACTACATATTAACACCACACACTACATAATATTACCACCACACACTGCATATTACCACCACACACTGCATATTACCACCACACACTGCATAATATTACCACCACACACTACATAATATTACCACCACACACTGCATAATATTACCACCACACACTACATAATATTACCACCACACACTACATAATATTACCACCACACACTGCATAATATTACCACCACACACTACATAATATTACCACCACACACTACATAATATTACCACCACACACTACATAATATTACCACCACACACTACATAATATTACCACCACACACTACATAATATTACCACCACACACTACATAATATTACCACCACACACTGCATAATATTACCACCACACACTACATAATATTACCACCACACACTGCATAATATTACCACCACACACTGCATATTACCACCACACACTGCATAATATTACCACCACACACTGCATAATATTACCACCACACACTGCATATTACCACCACACACTGCATATTACCACCACACACTGCATAATATTACCACCACACACTGCATAATATTACCACCACACACTGCATAATATTACCACCACACACTGCATAATATTACCACCACACACTGCATAATATTACCACCACACACTGCATAATATTACCACCACACACTGCATATTACCACCACACACTGCATATTACCACCACACACTACATATTACCACCACACACTGCATATTACCACCACACACTGCATATTACCACCACACACTGCATATTACCACCACACACTGCATATTACCACCACACACTACATATTACCACCACACACTGCATATTACCACCACACACTGCATATTACCACCACACACTACATATTACCACCACACACTGCATATTACCACCACACACTGCATAATATTACCACCACACACTGCATATTACCACCACACACTGCATATTACCACCACACACTACATATTACCACCACACACTGCATATTACCACCACACACTACATATTACCACCACACACTGCATATTACCACCACACACTGCATATTACCACCACACACTACATATTACCACCACACACTGCATGATATTACCACCACACACTGCATGATATTACCACCACACACTGCATGATATTCCCACCACACACTGCATGATATTACCACCACACACTACATAATATTACCACCACACACTGCATGATATTACCACCACACACTACATAATATTACCACCACACACTACATAATATTACCACCACACACTGCATGATATTACCACCACACACTACATAATATTACCACCACACACTACATAATATTACCACCACACACTGCATGATATTACCACCACACACTACATATTACCACCACACACTGCATATTACCACCACACACTACATAATATTACCACCACACACTACATAATATTACCACCACACACTACATAATATTACCACCACACACTACATAATATTACCACCACACACTACATAATATTACCACCACACACTACATAATATTACCACCACACACTACATAATATTACCACCACACACTACATATTACCACCACACACTACATATTACCACCACACACTACATAATATTACCACCACACACTACATATTACCACCACACACTACATATTACCACCACACACTACATATTACCACCACACACTACATAATATTACCACCACACACTACATAATATTACCACCACACACTACATAATATTACCACCACACACTACATAATATTACCACCACACACTACATAATATTACCACCACACACTACATAATATTACCACCACACACTACATATTACCACCACACACTACATATTACCACCACACACTACATAATATTACCACCACACACTACATATTACCACCACACACTACATATTACCACCACACACTACATATTACCACCACACACTACATAATATTACCACCACACACTACATAATATTACCACCACACACTACATAATATTACCACCACACACTACATAATATTACCACCACACACTACATAATATTACCACCACACACTACATAATATTACCACCACACACTACATAATATTACCACCACACACTACATAATATTACCACCACACACTACATAATATTACCACCACACACTACATAATATTACCACCACACACTGCATGATATTCCCACCACACACTACATAATATTACCACCACACACTACATAATATTACCACCACACACTACATAATATTACCACCACACACTACATAATATTACCACCACACACTACATAATATTACCACCACACACTACATAATATTACCACCACACACTACATAATATTACCACCACACACTACATAATATTACCACCACACACTACATAATATTACCACCACACACTACATAATATTACCACCACACACTACATAATATTACCACCACACACTGCATGATATTCCCACCACACACTACATAATATTACCACCACACACTACATAATATTACCACCACACACTACATAATATTACCACCACACACTACATAATATTACCACCACACACTACATAATATTACCACCACACACTACATAATATTACCACCACACACTACATAATATTACCACCACACACTGCATGATATTACCACCACACACTACATAATATTACCACCACACACTGCATATTACCACCACACACTGCATATTACCACCACACACTGCATATTACCACCACACACTACATAATATTACCACCACACACTGCATAATATTACCACCACACACTGCATATTACCACCACACACTACATAATATTACCACCACACACTACATAATATTACCACCACACACTGCATATTACCACCACACACTACATAATATTACCACCACACACTACATAATATTACCACCACACACTGCATAATATTACCACCACACACTACATAATATTACCACCACACACTACATAATATTACCACCACACACTGCATAATATTACCACCACACACTACATAATATTACCACCACACACTGCATAATATTACCACCACACACTGCATATTACCACCACACACTACATAATATTACCACCACACACTACATAATATTACCACCACACACTGCATAATATTACCACCACACACTGCATATTACCACCACACACTACATAATATTACCACCACACACTACATAATATTACCACCACACACTGCATAATATTACCACCACACACTGCATATTACCACCACACACTACATAATATTACCACCACACACTACATAATATTACCACCACACACTGCATAATATTACCACCACACACTGCATATTACCACCACACACTACATAATATTACCACCACACACTACATAATATTACCACCACACACTACATAATATTACCACCACACACTGCATATTACCACCACACACTGCATATTACCACCACACACTACATAATATTACCACCACACACTGCATATTACCACCACACACTGCATATTACCACCACACACTGCATATTACCACCACACACTACATAATATTACCACCACACACTGCATATTACCACCACACACTGCATATTACCACCACACACTGCATATTACCACCACACACTGCATATTACCACCACACACTACATAATATTACCACCACACACTGCATATTACCACCACACACTGCATATTACCACCACACACTACATAATATTACCACCACACACTGCATATTACCACCACACACTGCATATTACCACCACACACTGCATATTACCACCACACACTACATAATATTACCACCACACACTGCATATTACCACCACACACTGCATATTACCACCACACACTACATAATATTACCACCACACACTACATAATATTACCACCACACACTGCATATTACCACCACACACTACATAATATTACCACCACACACTACATAATATTACCACCACACACTACATAATATTACCACCACACACTGCATATTACCACCACACACTGCATATTACCACCACACACTACATAATATTACCACCACACACTGCATATTACCACCACACACTGCATATTACCACCACACACTGCATATTACCACCACACACTGCATATTACCACCACACACTGCATATTCCCACCACACACTACATAATATTACCACCACACACTGCATATTACCACCACACACTGCATATTACCACCACACACTACATAATATTACCACCACACACTGCATATTACCACCACACACTGCATATTACCACCACACACTACATAATATTACCACCACACACTGCATATTACCACCACACACTGCATATTACCACCACACACTGCATATTACCACCACACACTGCATATTACCACCACACACTGCATATTCCCACCACACACTACATAATATTACCACCACACACTGCATATTACCACCACACACTACATAATATTACCACCACACACTACATAATATTACCACCACACACTGCATAATATTACCACCACACACTGCATATTACCACCACACACTACATAATATTACCACCACACACTACATAATATTACCACCACACACTGCATAATATTACCACCACACACTGCATATTACCACCACACACTACATAATATTACCACCACACACTACATAATATTACCACCACACACTACATAATATTACCACCACACACTGCATATTACCACCACACACTGCATATTACCACCACACACTACATAATATTACCACCACACACTGCATATTACCACCACACACTGCATATTACCACCACACACTGCATATTACCACCACACACTACATAATATTACCACCACACACTGCATATTACCACCACACACTGCATATTACCACCACACACTGCATATTACCACCACACACTGCATATTACCACCACACACTACATAATATTACCACCACACACTGCATATTACCACCACACACTGCATATTACCACCACACACTACATAATATTACCACCACACACTGCATATTACCACCACACACTGCATATTACCACCACACACTACATAATATTACCACCACACACTGCATATTACCACCACACACTGCATATTACCACCACACACTGCATATTACCACCACACACTACATAATATTACCACCACACACTGCATATTACCACCACACACTGCATATTACCACCACACACTACATAATATTACCACCACACACTACATATTACCACCACACACTGCATATTACCACCACACACTACATAATATTACCACCACACACTACATAATATTACCACCACACACTACATAATATTACCACCACACACTGCATATTACCACCACACACTGCATATTACCACCACACACTACATAATATTACCACCACACACTGCATATTACCACCACACACTGCATATTACCACCACACACTGCATATTACCACCACACACTGCATATTACCACCACACACTGCATATTCCCACCACACACTACATAATATTACCACCACACACTGCATATTACCACCACACACTGCATATTACCACCACACACTACATAATATTACCACCACACACTGCATATTACCACCACACACTGCATATTACCACCACACACTACATAATATTACCACCACACACTGCATATTACCACCACACACTGCATATTACCACCACACACTGCATATTACCACCACACACTGCATATTACCACCACACACTGCATATTCCCACCACACACTACATAATATTACCACCACACACTACATATTAACACCACACACTGCATATTACCACCACACACTACATATTAACACCACACACTGCATATTAACACCACACACTACATATTAACACCACACACTACATATTACCACCACACACTACATATTAACACCACACACTGCATATTACCACCACACACTACATATTAACACCACACACTGCATATTACCACCACACACTACATATTAACACCACACACTACATATTACCACCACACACTACATATTAACACCACACACTACATATTAACACCACACACTGCATATTACCACCACACACTACATATTACCACCACACACTACATATTAACACCACACACTACATATTAACACCACACACTGCATATTACCACCACACACTACATATTAACACCACACACTACATATTAACACCACACACTACATATTAACACCACACACTACATATTAACACCACACACTACATATTAACACCACACACTACATATTAACACCACACACTACATATTAACACCACACACTACATATTAACACCACACACTGCATATTACCACCACACACTACATATTAACACCACACACTACATATTAACACCACACACTACATATTACCACCACACACTACATATTAACACCACACACTACATATTAACACCACACACTGCATATTACCACCACACACTACATATTACCACCACACACTACATATTAACACCACACACTACATATTAACACCACACACTGCATATTACCACCACACACTACATATTAACACCACACACTACATATTAACACCACACACTACATATTAACACCACACACTACATATTAACACCACACACTACATATTAACACCACACACTACATATTAACACCACACACTGCATAATATTAACACCACACACTACATATTAACACCACACACTACATATTAACACCACACACTGCATAATATTAACACCACACACTACATATTAACACCACACACTGCATAATATTAACACCACACACTACATATTAACACCACACACTACATATTAACACCACACACTACATATTAACACCACACACTACATATTAACACCACACACTACATATTAACACCACACACTGCATATTACCACCACACACTACATATTAACACCACACACTACATATTAACACCACACACTACATATTAACACCACACACTACATATTAACACCACACACTGCATAATATTAACACCACACACTGCATAATATTAACACCACACACTACATATTAACACCACACACTGCATATTACCACCACACACTACATATTAACACCACACACTACATATTAACACCACACACTACATATTAACACCACACACTACATATTAACACCACACACTGCATAATATTAACACCACACACTGCATAATATTAACACCACACACTACATATTAACACCACACACTGCATATTACCACCACACACTACATATTAACACCACACACTACATATTAACACCACACACTACATATTAACACCACACACTACATATTAACACCACACACTGCATAATATTAACACCACACACTACATATTAACACCACACACTGCATAATATTAACACCACACACTGCATAATATTAACACCACACACTGCATAATATTAACACCACACACTACATATTAACACCACACACTACATATTAACACCACACACTACATATTAACACCACACACTACATATTAACACCACACACTGCATAATATTAACACCACACACTGCATAATATTAACACCACACACTGCATAATATTAACACCACACACTACATATTAACACCACACACTGCATAATATTAACACCACACACTGCATAATATTAACACCACACACTGCATAATATTAACACCACACACTACATATTAACACCACACACTACATATTAACACCACACACTACATATTAACACCACACACTACATATTAACACCACACACTACATATTAACACCACACACTGCATAATATTAACACCACACACTGCATAATATTAACACCACACACTGCATAATATTAACACCACACACTACATATTAACACCACACACTACATATTAACACCACACACTACATATTAACACCACACACTGCATAATATTAACACCACACACTACATAATATTAACACCACACACTACATATTAACACCACACACTACATATTAACACCACACACTACATATTAACACCACACACTACATATTAACACCACACACTGCATAATATTAACACCACACACTACATATTAACACCACACACTGCATAATATTAACACCACACACTACATAATATTAACACCACACACTACATATTACCACCACACACTACATATTAACACCACACACTACATATTACCACCACACACTACATATTAACACCACACACTACATATTACCACCACACACTACATATTAACACCACACACTACATATTAACACCACACACTACATATTAACACCACACACTACATATTACCACCACACACTACATATTAACACCACACACTACATATTAACACCACACACTACATATTAACACCACACACTGCATAATATTAACACCACACACTACATATTACCACCACACACTACATATTAACACCACACACTACATATTAACACCACACACTACATATTAACACCACACACTACATATTAACACCACACACTACATATTACCACCACACACTACATATTAACACCACACACTACATATTAACACCACACACTGCATAATATTAACACCACACACTACATATTAACACCACACACTACATATTACCACCACACACTACATATTAACACCACACACTACATATTACCACCACACACTGCATATTAACACCACACACTACATATTAACACCACACACTGCATATTAACACCACACACTACATATTAACACCACACACTACATATTAACACCACACACTACATATTAACACCACACACTGCATATTACCACCACACACTACATATTAACACCACACACTACATATTAACACCACACACTGCATATTAACACCACACACTACATATTAACACCACACACTACATATTAACACCACACACTACATATTAACACCACACACTACATATTAACACCACACACTGCATATTAACACCACACACTACATATTAACACCACACACTACATATTAACACCACACACTACATATTAACACCACACACTACATATTAACACCACACACTACATATTAACACCACACACTACATATTAACACCACACACTACATATTAACACCACACACTGCATATTAACACCACACACTACATATTAACACCACACACTACATATTACCACCACACACTACATATTAACACCACACACTACATATTAACACCACACACTACATATTAACACCACACACTACATATTAACACCACACACTACATATTAACACCACACACTACATATTAACACCACACACTACATATTAACACCACACACTGCATATTACCACCACACACTACATATTAACACCACACACTACATATTACCACCACACACTACATATTAACACCACACACTACATATTACCACCACACACTACATATTAACACCACACACTACATATTACCACCACACACTACATATTAACACCACACACTACATATTACCACCACACACTACATATTAACACCACACACTACATATTAACACCACACACTACATATTACCACCACACACTACATATTAACACCACACACTACATATTAACACCCACACACTACATATTACCACCACACACTACATATTAACACCACACACTGCATATTACCACCACACACTACATATTAACACCACACACTACATATTACCACCACACACTACATATTAACACCACACACTACATATTAACACCACACACTACATATTACCACCACACACTACATATTAACACCACACACTACATATTAACACCACACACTACATATTACCACCACACACTACATATTAACACCACACACTACATATTACCACCACACACTACATATTAACACCACACACTACATATTACCACCACACACTACATATTAACACCACACACTACATATTACCACCACACACTACATATTAACACCACACACTGCTCTTCAACATACATCTCTGCTGCCTCTACCCTCCTTTTAGTTGTGTATCATGTGGGAAGAAGTAGTAGTAGTAGTAGTAGTAGTAGTAGTAGTAGTAGTAGTAGTAGTAGTAGTAGTAGCAGGAACAGCAGCAGCAGCAGTAGTAGTAGTAGTAGTAGTAGTAGTAGTAGTAGCAGGAACAGCAGCAGCAGCAGTAGTAGTAGTAGTAGTAGTAGTAGTAGTAGTAGTAGTAGTAGTAGTAGTAGTAGTAATAGTAGTAGTAGCAGGAACAGCAGCAGCAGCAGCAGTAGCAGCAGTAGTAGTAGTAGTAGTAGTAGTAGCAGGAACATGTGCTGCTATATAGCAGCAGTAGCAGCAGCATAGCAGCAGCAGGAAACGTTGCTGTTGCTGTTAGCAGCGTTGCAGCAGCAGCAGCAGCAGCAGCAGCAGCAGCAGCAGCAGCAGCAGTAGCAGCAGCAATAGCAGCAGCAGCAAGGAAACAAGGCAGCAGCAGCAGCAGCAGCAGCAGCAGCAGCAGCAGCAGCAGCAGCAGCAGCAGCAGCAGTAGCAGCAGCAATGCAGCAGCAGGCGGAACCAGCAGCTGGCAGCAGCAGCAGCAGCAGTAGCAGCAGCAGCAAGTGCAGCAGCAGCAGCAGCAGCAGCAGCAGCAGCAGCAGCAGCAGGAACGTTGCCAGCAGCAGCAGTAGCAGCAGTAGCAGTAGCAGTAGCAGCTATGTCATGTTGCTACAGCAGCAGCAGCAGTAGTAGCAGCAGCAGCAGTAGCAGCAGCAGCAGCAGTACCAGCAGTATATGAACACAAGGCTGCTGCTGGCAGCAAGTTATAGCAGCAGCAGCAGCAGCAGCAGCAGTAGCAGCAGTAGCAATAGCAGAAGGAAACAGCATGCTGTTATAGCACAGTGAACAGCAGCAGCAGCAGTATGACAGCAGCAGCAGCAGCAGCAGCAGCAGCAGCACAGCAGCAGCAGCAAGGAACAGCTGCTGCAGTAGCAGCAGCAGTAGCAGTAGCAGTGGTAGCAGCAGTAGCAGCGCAGTAGCAGTAGCAACAGTAGCAGCAGCAGGAACAAGGCAGCAGCAGCAGTAGCAGCAGCAGCAGTAGCAGCAGCAGTAGCAGCAGCAGCAGCAGCAGCAGCAATAGCAGCAGCAGGAACAAGGGCAGCAGCATATAGTAGTAGCAGGAATAACAGTAATAGTAGTAGCAGGAACAGCAGTAGTAGTAGTAGCAGGAATAACAGTAGTAGTAGTAGTAGTAATAATAGTAGTAGTAGTAGCAGGAACAGCAGTAGTAGTAGTGACAGTAGTAGTAGTAGTAGCAGGAATAACAGTAGTAGTAGTAGTAGCAGCAGCAGCAGGAATAACAGTAGTAGTAATAGCAGGAACAGCAGTAGTAGTAGTAGTAGTAGTAGCAGCAGCAGGAATAACAGTAGTAGTAGCAGTAGCAGGAATAATAGTAGTAGTAGTAGTAGTAGCAGGAATAACAATAGTAGTAGTAATAGTAGGAATAACAGTAGTAGTGGCAGCAGGAATAACAGTAGTAGTAGCAGGAATAACAGTAGAAGTAGCAGGAAAAACAGTAGTAGTAGCAGCAGTAGTAATAGTAGTAGTAGCAGGAATAACACTAGTAGTAGTAGTCACAGGAATAACAGTAGTTGTAGCAGTAGTAATAGTAGTAGTAGTAGAAATAACAGTAGTAGTAGTAGCAGGAATAATAGTAGTTGTAGCAGTAGTAATAGTAGTAGTAGCAGCAGCAGGAATAACAGTAGTAGTAGTAGGAATAACAGTATAGTAACAGTAGTAGTAGTAGTAACAGTCATTAGTAGTAGCAGGAATAACAGTAGTAGTAGCAGTAGTAATAGTAGTAGCAGCAGCAGGAATGACAGTAGTAATAGAAATAACAGTATAGTAACAGCAGCAGCAGCAGTAGTAGTAGTAGTAGTAGTAGTAGGAATAAGTAGTAGTAGTAGTAGTAGTAGTAGTAGTAGTAGTAGGAATAACAGTAGTAGTAGTAGTAGCAGGAACAGTAGTAGTAGTAGTAGTAGCAGGAACAGTAGTAGTAGTAGTAGTAGCAGGAATAACAGTAGTAGTAGTAGCAGGAACAGTAGTAGTAGTAGTAGCAGGAACAGTAGTAGTAGTAGTAGTAGGAATAACAGTAGTAGTAGTAGTAGTAGCAGGAACAGTAGTAGTAGTAGTAGTAGTAGGAATAACAGTAGTAGTAGTAGTAGCAGGAACAGTAGTAGTAGTAGTAGTAGCAGGAACAGTAGTAGTAGTAGCAGGAACAGTAGTAGTAGTAGTAGTAGTAGCAGGAACAGTAGTAGTAGTAGCAGGAACAGTAGTAGTAGTAGTAGTAGTAGCAGGAATAACAGTAGTAGTAGCAGGAATAACAGTAGTAGTAGTAGTAGTAGCAGGAACAGCAGTAGTAGTAGTAGCAGGAATAACAGTAGTAGTAACAGCAGGATTAACAGTAGTAGTAGCAGGAATAACAGTAGTAGTAATAGTAGTAGCAGGAATAACAGTAGTAGTAGTAGTAGCAGGAATAACAGTAGTAGTAGTAGTAGCAGGAATAACAGTAGTAGCAGGAATAGTAGTAGTAGCAGGAATAACAATAGTAGTAGCAGGAATAACAGTAGTAGCAGGAATAGTAGTAGTAGCAGGAATAATAGTTGCAGTAGCAGGAATAACAGTAGTAGTAGTAGCAGGAATAGCAGTAGTAGCAGGAATAAGAGTATTTGCAATAGCAGGAATAACAGTAGTAGCAGTAGTAGTAGTAGCAGGAATAACAGTAGTAGCAGTAGTAGTAGTAGCAGCAGCAGGAATAACAGTAGTAGTAGTAGTAGTAGCAGCAGGAATAACAGTAGTAGTAATAGTAGTAGTAGCAGGAATAACAGTAATAGTAGCAGGAATAACAGTTGTAGTAGTAGCAGTAGCAGGAATAACAGTAGTGGTAGCAGCAGGAATAACAGTATGTAGTAGTAGTAGCAGCAGGAATTACAGTAGAAGCTGAAATAACAGTAGTAGTAGCAGGAATAACAGTACTAGTAGTAGTAGTAGCTGCGGGAATAACAGTAGTAGCAGTAGCAGGAATAACAGTAGTAGTAGCAGCAGGAATAACAGTAGTAGTAGCAGGAATAACAGTAGTAGTAGCAGCAGGAAAAACCGTAGTAGTAACAAGAGTAATAGCAGTAGCAGCAACAATAACAGTAGTAGTAGCAGCAGGAATAACAGTAGTAGTTGTAGCAAGAATAACAGTAGTAGTAGCAGTAGCAGGAATAACAGTAGTAGTAGCAGCAGCAGCAGGAATAACAGTAGTAGTTGTAGCAAGAATAACAGTAGTAGTAGCAGTAGCAGGAATAACAGTAGTAGTAGCAGCAGCAGCAGGAATAACAGTAGTAGTAGTAGCAGCAGTAGGAATAACAGTAGTAGCAGGAATAACAGTAGTAGTAGTAGCAGCAGTAGGAATAACAGTAGTAGCAGGAATAACAGTAGTAGTAGTAGCAGGAATAACAGTACAAGTAGTAGTAAGAATAACAGTAGTAGTAGCAGGAATAACAGTAGTAGTAGTAGCAGGAATAACAGTAGCAGCAGCATGAATAACAGTAGTAGTAGTAGTAGTAGCAGTAGCAGCAGGAATATCAGTAGCAGTAGCAGCAGCAGCAGGAATAACAGTAGTAGTAGTAGCAGTAGTAATAGTAGTAGTAGCAGGAATAACAGTAGTAATAGCAGGAATAACAGTAGTAGTAGCAGGAATAATAGTAGTAGCAGCAGGAATAACAGTAGTAGTAGCAGGAATAACAGTAGTAGTAGCAGTAGTAATAGTAGTAGTAGCAGGAATAATAGTAGTAGTAGCAGCAGGAATAACAGTAGTAGTAGCAGGAATAACAGTAGTAGTAGCAGTAGTAATAGTAGTAGTAGCAGGAATAACACTAGTAGTAGTAGTAGCAGGAATAACACTAGTAGTAGTAGTAGCAGGAATAACAGTAGTTGTAGCAGTACATAAGAACATAAGAACATAAGAAATGAGGAACACTGCAGGAGGCCTGCTGGCCCATACTAGGCAGGTCCTTTACAATTCATCCCACTAACAAAACATTTGCCCAACCCAATTTTCAATGCCACCCAAGAAATAAGCTCTGATGTGAAAGTCCCACTCAAATCCAACCCCTCCCACTCATGTACTTATCCAACCTAGATTTGAAACTACCCAAAGTCCCAGCCTCAATAACCCAACTAGGTAGACTGTTCCACTCATCAACTACCCTATTTCCAAACCAATACTTTCCTATGTCCTTTCTAAATCTAAACTTATCTAATTTAAATCCATTACTGCGGGTTCTCTCTTGGAGAGACATCCTCAAGACCTTATTAATATCCCCTTTATTAATACCTATCTTCCACTTATACACTTCGATCAGGTCTCCCCTCATTCTTCGTCTAACAAGTGAATGTAACTTAAGAGTCTTCAATCTTTCTTCATAAGGAAGATTTCTAATGCTATGTATTAATTTAGTCATCCTACGCTGAATGTTTTCTAACGAATTTATGTCCATTTTGTAATAGGGAGACCAGCAGCAGGAATAACAGTAGTAGTAGTAGAAATAACAGTAGTAGTAGTAGAAATAACAGTAGTAGTAGTAGTAGGAATAACAGTAGTACTAGTAGAAATAACATAGTATAGTAACAGTAGTAGTAGTAGTAGTAGGAATAACAGTAGTAGTAGTAGTAGTAACAGTCAGTAGTAATAGTAGTAGTAGCAGGAATAATGGAAGTAGTAGTAGAAATAACAGTACAGTAACAGTAGTAGTAGTAGTAACAGTCAGTAGTAGTAGTAGCAGGAATAACAGTAGTAGTAGCACTAATAATAGTAGTAGTAGCAGCAGCAGAAATAACAGTAGTAGTAGTAGAAGAATAACAGTAGTAGTAGTAGAAATAACAGTATAGTAACAGCAGTAGTAGTAGTAACAGTCAGTAGTAGTAGTAGTAGCAGTAGTAATAGTAGTAGTAGCAGGAATAACAGTAGTAGTAGCAGTAGTAATAGTAGTAGTAGTAGTAGTAGCAGGAATAACAGTAGTAACAGTAGTAGTAGTATTAACAATCAGTAGTAGTAGTAGTAACAGTAGTAGTAGTAGTAGTAACAGTCAGTAGTAGTAGTAGTAGTAGTAGTAACAGTCAGTAGTAGTAGTAGTAGTAACAGTCAGTAGTAGTAGTAAGTCAGTAGTAGTAGTAACAGTCAGTAGTAGTAGTAGTAACAGTAGTAACAGTAGTAGTAGTAACAGTCAGTAGTAGTAGTAGTAGTAACAGTCAGTAGTAGTAGTAACAGTCAGTAGTAGTAGTAACAGTCAGTAGTAGTAGTAACAGTCAGTAGTAGTAGTAGTAACAGTCAGTAGTAGTAGTAGTAACAGTCAGTAGTAGTAGTAGTAGTAGTAGTAACAGTCAGTAGTAGTAGTAGTAGTAGTAGTAACAGTCAGTAGTAGTAGTAGTAACAGTCAGTAGTAGTAGTAGTAACAGTCAGTAGTAGTAGTAACAGTCAGTAGTAGTAGTAGTAACAGTCAGTAGTAGTAGTAACAGTCAGTAGTAGTAGTAGTAGTAACAGTCAGTAGTAGTAGTAGTAGTAACAGTCAGCAGTAGTAGTAGTAGTAACAGTCAGTAGTAGTAGTAGTAGTAGTAACAGTCAGCAGTAGTAGTAGTAGTAGTAACAGTCAGTAGTAGTAGTAGTAGTAACAGTCAGCAGTAGTAGTAGTAGTAACAGTCAGTAGTAGTAGTAGTAGTAACAGTCAGTAGTAGTAGTAGTAGTAACAGTCAGCAGTAGTAGTAGTAGTAACAGTCAGTAGTAGTAGTAGTAGTAGTAACAGTCAGTAGTAGTAGTAGTAGTAACAGTCAGCAGTAGTAGTAGTAGTAACAGTCAGTAGTAGTAGTAGTAGTAACAGTCAGCAGTAGTAGTAGTAGTAGTAACAGTCAGTAGTAGTAGTAGTAGTAACAGTCAGTAGTAGTAGTAACAGTCAGCAGTAGTAGTAGTAGTAACAGTCAGTAGTAGTAGTAGTAGTAACAGTCAGTAGTAGTAGTAACAGTCAGCAGTAGTAGTAGTAGTAACAGTCAGTAGTAGTAGTAGTAGTAACAGTCAGCAGTAGTAGTAGTAGTAACAGTCAGTAGTAGTAGTAGTAGTAGTAACAGTCAGCAGTAGTAGTAGTAACAGTCAGTAGTAGTAGTAGCAGTAGTATTTGAGTAGAGTGGACCAAAAACCAAATTATAAAATAAGTAATGTTTATCAAAAATGTTTGGGTCACCCCAGCAAGGTAGGGTGACCCAAAGAAAGAAAACACATCCACCATCACTCAGTCAACAACTGTTATGCCAGAGATATGCTGACACAAACAAAAATATAACCTAACTATTATTAGATGTTGCTATCATAAAAATGTTCTTGCGTGTACAAATGCACATGAGAAATGTTCATGTTTACATGTTTACTTAACAAACTTAACCAGCCAGCCCTTAAAGTGGTGTTGGTATCACTTGTGTACTCTTTATCACCACTTTACCACTTGCTCACTCACCCCTCACCTACTATATCTTACCATTTACTCACTCCTCTGTAACCCTTACTCATTCCACTGTCTCTTTACTAACTCCATTGTGACCCTTACTTCACTGTGCCCTTACTAACTCCACTGTGACCCTTACTTCACTGTGCCCTTACTAACTCCACTGTGACCCTTACTTCACTGTGCCCTTACTAACTCCACTGTGACCCTTACTTCACTGTGCATTTACTAACTCCACTGTGACCCTTACTCTGCTGTGCCCTTACTAACTCCACTGTGACCCTTACTCCACTGTCCCCTTACTCACTCCACTGTGACCCTTACTCATTCCACTGTGCCCTTACTCGCTACACTGCCCCCCTACTCATTCCACTGGCCCCTTAGCCCACTGTCCCCTTACTCATTCCACTGGCCCCTTACTTACTCCACTGTTCCCTTACTCATTCCACTGTCCCCTTATTCCACCTCACCCCTTACTCACTCCACCTTGCCTCTTATTCATTCTAGCATGAATGCTGAGTGGCTGAGTGAGTCAGTATGAACCAGAGAAGAGCAGGTCTGGTGACAGCTAAGAGCTGGCCAGGAGCCAGTAGGTAAGTATCAGACTTGAACCAAACTGAATTTGTTGTGAACAATATCGCTGGCATCAATTCTTCATGCTGCATAATCTTAATCTTCTCTAACAATTTAGTCTTTAAGGTTAGGTTAGGTTTAGGTTATTTTAGGATAAGTTAACAGGTTAGGTTAGGTTAGGTTAGGTTAGGCTAGGCTAGGCTAGGCTAGGCTAGGCTAGGCTAGGCTAGGCTAGGCTAGGCTAGGCTAGGCTAGGCAAGGCAAGGCAAGGCAAGGCAAGACAAGGCAAGGCAAGGCAAGGCAAGGTTAGGTTAGGTTTGATTTGGTTAGTTTAAGTTAGGTTAGATTATGACCGCGGGTTCAATCCCGGCCGGGGGTATGGTAGGTTAGGTTAGGTTTGATTTGATTTGGTTAATTTAAGTTAGGTTAGTTAAGTTAGGCTAGATTAGGTTAGGTTAGGTTAGGTTAGGTTTGGTTACTTTAAGTTAGGTTAGTTAAGTTAGGCTAGAGTAGGTTAGGTTAGGTAAGATTTGTCAGGAAAGAATACAAGTGTTTCCTAACGCAAGTCTTAGTCGTATGACCCGCAGCTGAAATTTTTGGTCATCTAACCGAGGCTTTCCACTGGCTTACCATTCCACCACTTTAAAAATTATGGTTATGATTATAACCATTAGATTTTTTGGCATTGTTTTTTTTTACCAACTCAGTCATTTCCCACCAATGTATGGTGCCACAATTTTTTTTTTTTCCGACAAGTCGGCCGTCTCCCACCGAGGCAGGGTGACCCAAAGAGAAAGAAAATCCCCAAAAAGAAAATACTTTCATCATCATTCAACACTTTCACCTCACTCACACATAATCACTGTTTTTGCAGAGGTGCCCAGAATACAACAGTTTAGAAGTATATTGGTAAAAATACACAATATATCTCTCCAAACTGCCAACTCAAACACCTCCTTTAGAGTGCAGGCATTGTACTTCCCATTTCCAGGACTCAAGTCCGGTTATATAAAATAACCAGTTTCCCTGAATCCCTTCACTAAACATTGCCCTGCTCACACTCCAACAGCTCGTCAGGTCCCAAATACCATTCGTCTCCCTCCACTCCTATCTAACATGCTCACACACGCTTGCTGGAAGTCCAAACCCCTCGCCCACAACACCTCCTTTACCCCCTCCCTCCAACCTTTTCGAGGATGACCCCTAACCCGCCTTCCTTCCCCTACAGATTTATACACTCTCCATGTTATTCTACTTTGATCCATTCTCTCTAAATGACCAAACCACCTCAACAAACCCTCTTCAGCCCTCTGACTAATACTTTTATTAACTCCACACCTTCTCCTAATTTCCACACTCTGAATTTTCTGCATAATATTTACACCACACATTGCCCTTAGATAGGACATCTCCACTGCCTCCAACCATCTCCTCGCTGCAGCATTTACAACCCAAGCTTCACACCCATATAAGAGTGTTGGTACTACTATACTTTCATACATTCCCTTCTTTGCCTCCATAGATAACATTTTTTGCCTCCACATATACCTCAATGCACCACTCACCTTTTTTCCTTCATCAATTCTATGATTAACCTCATCCTTCATAAATCCATCCGCTGACATGTCAACTCCCAAATATCTGAAAACATTCACTTCTTCCATACTTCTCCTCCCCAATTTGATATCCAATTTTTCTTTATCTAAATCATTTGATACTCTCATCACCTTACTCTTTTCTATGTTTACTTTCAACTTTCTACCTTTACACACACTCCCAAATTCGTCCACTAACTTTTGCAATTTTTCTTTAGAATCTCCCATAAGCACAGTATCATCAGCAAAAAGTAACTGTGACACTTCCCATTTTGTATTTAATTCCCCATAATTTAATCCCACCCCTCTCCCGAACACCCTAGCATTTACTTCTTTTACAACCCCATCTATAAATATATTAAACAACCATGGTGACATTACACATCCCTGTCTAAGACCTACTTTTACCGGGAAGTAGTCTCCCTCTCTTCTACACACCCTAACCTGAGCCTCACTATCCTCATAAAAACTCTTTACAGCATTTAGTAACTTACCACCTATTCTATATACTTGCAACATCTGCCACATTGTTCCTCTATCCACTCTATCATATGCCTTTTCTAAATCCAAAAATGCAATAAAAACTTCCCTACCTTTATCTAAATACTGCTCACATATAAGCTTCAATGTAAACACTTGATCTACACATCCCCTACCCACTCTAAAACCTCCCTGCTCATCCGCAATTCTACATTCTGTCTTACCTCTAATTCTTTCAATAATAACCCTACTGTACACTTTTCCTGGTATACTCAGTAAACTTCTTTCTTTCTTTCAACACACCGGCCATATCCCACCGAGGCGGGGTGGCCCAAAAGGAAAAACGAAAGTTTCTCCTTTTACATTTAGTAATATATACAGAAGAGGTTACTAGCCCCTTTCTCCCGGCATTTTAGTCGCCTCTTACAACACGCATGGCTTACGGAGGAAGAATTCTGTTCCACTTCCCCATGGAGATAAGAGGAAATAAACAAGAATAAGAACTAGAATAAAAATAGAAGAAAACCCAGAGGGGTGTGTATATATATGCTTGTACATGTATGTGTAGTGTGACCTAAGTGTAAGTAGAAGTAGCAAGATGTACCTGAAATCTTGCATGTTTATGAGACAGAAAAAAGGACACCAACAATCCTACCATCATGTAAAACAATTATAGGCTTTTGTTTTACACTCACTTGGCAGGACGGTAGTACCTCCCTGGGTGGTTGCTGTCTACCAACCTACTACCTAGGACTCAGTAAACTTATTCCTCTATAATTTTTACAATCACTTTTGTCCCCCTTCCCTTTATATAAAGGGACTATACACGCTCTCTGCCAATCCCTAGGTACCTTCCTCTCTTTTATACCTTCTCTTCCGCGGGGAGAAAACTGCATTGAACTCTCGTGAAAATTGTCTCATTTATCTCACCTTTAAAAATAAACGAAATAGATGCCACAAAATATTAAAACATAACTCAAATACCCCTCTAAACCAATACATCCTCATCCCTCCTTCAGTGACAACACTGTACTTTTTAAAATACAAAAAGGCACAATACCATAACTGGAACAACACACAAATAACCTGCACATAGGGGAAAGCAACTTTTGACACCATTTCGGTCTGACTTGGACCATTAACTAGTTAATATGACTAGTTCATGGATTCTAGTTGGCCCAAAACTTCATCATTAAGTTTCTTTCTTTGTGTGGGTTCTTTGTGTACTGCACTTTTTACCTCCAGGACTCAAGTCCAGCTAACTGTTTTCCCTGAATCCCTCAATAAATGTTATATTGATCACACTCCAACTGCAAATCAAATCCCTCAATAAGTGTTACGTTGATCATACTCCAACAGCACATCAAATTCCATAAACCACTTGTCTCCACTCCACTCTAACATAATCACATTTTTGCTGTCACAGCCTTCTACCTACCCTTTCCTTGAATGACCCTTACCCCTCCTTCTCCTCCTCCTCCTCCTCCTGTCTACTGCTTTATATATATCCACGTGGCTGACATATGCTCTTATATTCTTCCTAAATGAAGAACCATGTCAACACTCAATTATTTGTTCTCTGAATTATACATTTTAAATTCAGTGCCTTTTTTTAATTCCAACATTCCACATTCTCTGTATAGTATACACACCTTGCATTATTCTCAAACATGACATCTCCACAGCCTCAGCCCATGCAGAGGCGAGCATGTGTGAATGCTAGATTAGTATGTGTGGATGCTAGGTTAGTATGTGTGGATGCTAGGTTAGTATGCATGAATATTAGGTTAGCATGTGTGGATGCTAGGTTAGTATGTGTAGATGCTAGGTTAGTATGTGTGAATGCTAGGTTAGCATGTGTGGATGCTAGGTTAATATGTGTGGATGCTAGGTTAGCATGTGTGGATACTAGGTTAGCATGTGTGGTTGCTAGGTTACCATGTGTGGATGCTAGGTTAGTAAACATGAATGCCAGGTTACTATGTGTGAATGCTAAGCTACTACACTTAAATGCTAGGCTACTACGTGTGAATGCTAGGTTAGCATGTGCGGATGCTTGTTAGCATCACACATCTCTCCTCACTGCAATATTCAACACCATACCTCACACCCTCCCAAAAGTGTTGGCACCACATACCTATAGTACATTCCCTTTCTTGCCTCCACTGACAAACTTCTCTCTCCAAACATCCATCAACACTCCACCTGCCTTATTCCCTCATCCATTCTGTAATTTGCCTCGTCTGAAATATCCAAATACAGTGGTACCCCGAGTTTTGTACAGCTCCCAACTCAAACAATTATGTAAGTGTACTATTGTAAGTGCTATTGTAAGTGTATTTTTGGGGGTCTGAAATGGACTAATCTAATTTACATTATTCCTTATGGGAACAAATTTGTTTGGTAACGGAACTCGAACAGCCTTCTGGAACGAATTATGGCCGAAACTCGGGGTACCACTGTACATTCACTTCCTCCAATATGATATCCTGTCTTTCATGAAGAATAAAAATACACAATACCATGACTGGAACAATACACAAATAACTCACACATAGGAGAAAGAAACTTATGTCAATATTTTGCCCAACCTGGACAATATGTGTAACTTGTCAATGGTCCAAGTCGGACCGAAACATCGTCATAAGTTTCTTTCAACTATGTGCGGGTTATTTGTGTGCAGTCTTCATTGCCTAGACTTTGGTTTCAGATACATATATTAAAATCACTGTTTGAATAAAGCAGAACCATATTTATACTGTAGTCAAGAAACACTACTGATATATAAAGTACCTCAACATCATGTACAATATACCAGTTCCTTTGGGAATAAGTAGACCAGGCCAATGTATATGACAACTAGAATATACCAAGAAACTGCAAACTTTATTAATTCATTCAATGCTTTCTAGGTCAGAGCATCCATAAATGTCAGCCACATTCTGGCAAGACACCGTCAATACAAATTTTCATCCCCGCAAGTGACTTACGTCCGACTGCGACGCACCAACTTGGTGAGTAGATGCTGGGTAGCACAACTCACGAAAAAATAACACGATTACAAAAAAATCACGGAATGGGTGGGGTTGAAAGCCTAGTGGCTAACGCAATGGCCTGGGGTTTTACGACTCACTCGCCACCCGTTCTGTGGTTTGGGTGGCATGTCTGCCTTACACTCAGAACAGAGGTTGGGGAACCGGGGTAAATTATTTCAAATGAGGTAAAAAGGAAAATCTTAGGGGTCATGAAGACTTAATAAACATATGTAAATAAAATTGCACAAAAATTTATTTAATAAATGAGGCAAATTATGAAAGCTATATTTTCTCAAATAAGTAATTTTTAGTCTAGTGGGTAATTTTGCTGTACACAAATTTGCTTTGGGGTATTACCCAAAAAAGTTCACCAACCTCTGACGTAGTGGATAAGGGATCAATCCTCCATCCCTCCTAGTGCTAAGTTACCATATGTGTTTACAGCTCCACACGAATATTATGATCCAAGCTGCATGAGTTTTCCAGATTCTTCTGTATAATTTCTCCTATACAGTATTCCACAGACAATGATTTACAAAAGTAAGAAAAGCTAAGAAATAAATATATAAATCAGTTTTTTAATGCACCAGCCATCTCCCACCGAGGCAGGGTGACCTAGGAGGTAATTTACACGAGAGAAGGAGTTATTAGCCCCTTGCTTTTGGCATTTTAGTTGCCTCTTACAACATCCATGGCTTACAGAGGAAGGATTCTTTTCCATTTTTCCATGGAGAAAATTATTAAAAATAAATTTTCTATATGTATGTAGTATACTGAGAGAGCAATACACTGAATGTATGGGTAATACAACTGACTGATCATATATCACAATGCAACTTCAGAAATGGGAAAATAGAGATGAGAGGTATTTAGATATTATTATTATTATTATTATTATTATTATTATTATTATTATTATTATTATTATTATTATTAGTGAATATTATTGTGATTATTATTATTCTGATTATTTTTATTATTATTTGTGATTATGATTATTACTGTCATTATTATTATTATTATTATTATTATTATTATTGTGATTATTGTTAATGTTACTGTTTGGCATGCCTATATAAAAGGTGATATTTTCCACATTCCTGCTTTTTAACATACGCGAAGAATGATTTTGCAAACAGAACACCAATGACAAGGCTTCAGTAATGCACTAAGGTCTCCCTGGGTCTAAAGTACCAGCATCACTCTCCTAGAAAACTAATGTAAGATGTTCTGGGAAGTGTATAACTTACAGAATCCAACAGATGCCAAGATATGAGGGAATGGGTTAAGGTCGGTAGGGAGAATTTTTATGCTAATTCAAATGGCCGATAGCTACGATTAGCAAGAATATATGCTGTGGCCCACATGTCTTGTAAACACAATTATTATTGACAATGTTTTCACACACTGATTCGATCCTTGGTACAGGTGGAAACATTTGGGTCTGTTTCCTTGAGACACTTGCTGTCCCTGTTCACCTAGTAGTAAGTAGGTACTTGGGTGTTAGTCACCTTACACTTGCTATCACTGTTCACCTAGCAGTAAGTAGGTACTTGTGTGTTAGTCACCTTACACTTGCTGTCACTGTTCACCTAGCAGTAAGTAGGTACTTGGGTATTAGTCACCTTACACTTGCTGTCCCTGTTCACCTAGAAGTAAGTAGGCACCTGGGTGTTAGCCACCTTACACTTGCTGTCACCGTTCACCTAGTAGTAAGTAGGTACTTGAGTGTTAGTCACCTTACACCTGCTGTCACTGTTCACCTAGCAGTAAGTAGGTACCTGGGTGTTAGTCGGCTGGTGTGGGTCACATGCTGGGGACAAAATTGACCTAAGTTGTGGGAAATGCTCTGCATAACCAGGGACTTTCTATATAGTATGTCACTGATGTAAGCTATGGTCTGTATAAGCTGTATCATGTACTTGTAGAAATATTATTATTATTATTATTATTATTATTATTATTATTATTATTATTATTATTATTATTATTATTATTATTGCATTTTACTGTATATTTTAACTATGTAAATTAAAAAAAGAAAAATGAGAGAAAAATGCTTCACATCAATTGTCCTTGACAGCCCAGAGCTAGGGCAAAAACAAGTGAACTGGCGCCACCTTAGGTTCTATAAATATCCCTGAGCATCCCCTGGCCCGTCTCTGGCATGGTATCAATTGACTACGTATTACATATACCAAGATTTACCACCTTGGCACAGTGGCGGCACTGTGTAACAGCGAAGGATTTATACGACAAGAATGTATGTACGCATTGGCCTTATGTGGCGTACCATGTGTTGGCATCCGGAAATGACTGGCCGTGAGGGCATCTCTACAATGTTTGCTAGCCTCCCCTTGCTTACATCATACCTCATTATTCCTTACCCCTCCCATTCCTTGGGCACTTAGACGTTTAGTGCTTCTCCCATGACCATGATAATACAATAATAATAATAATTTGTTTTTTAAAACAGTGGCCACCTCCCACTGAGGCAGGGTGATCCAAAAAAGAAACACTTTCACCATCATTCACACTATCACTGTCTTGCCAGATGTGTGTAGATATCACAACAACAACAATAATAATAATAATAATAATAATAATAAAAAAATAATAATGCCTGCACTCTGAAGGAGGGGTGTTAATGTTGCAGTTTAAAAACTGTAGTGTAAAGCACCCTTCTGGCAAGACAGTGATGGAGTGAATGATGGTGAAAGTTTTTCTTTTTCGGGCCACCCTGCCTTGGTGGGAATTGGCCAATGTGATATTAAAAAAAAAAAAAAAAAATAATAATAATAATAATAATAATAATAATAATAATAATAATAATAATAATATTTACTTCCTTTACAACCCCATCTATAAATATATTAAACAACCATGGTGACATTACACATCCCTGTCTAAGATAACTATCCTCATAAAAACTCTTTACAGCATTTAATAATAATACATTCTGTCTTACCTCTCGATGGGGGAAGTGGAACAGAATTCTTCCTCCCCCCCTGCTTTTAACATTTCTGTCATGATCCCATCAGCCATGCTGTAATGCCTCACGTAAGCTCTTCTTCACTCCTAAAAGATGGTATACCTCCCTGACCAGTGCATGAATGCCGGGAGCAAGGGACTAGTAACCCCTTCTCCTGTATACCTTACTAAATTTCAAAAGAGAAACTTTCATTTTTCTTATTAGGTCACCCTGCCTCGGTGGGATACAAATAGTTTGTTGAAAAAAAAATAATAATCTGAATTGTGATATCAACACACTTCTGGCAAGACAGCAACTGAATGAATGACGGTGAATGTGTTTTCTTCTTTAGGTCACCTTGCCTTGGTAGGGGACAGCTGTTGAGGTAAAAACAAATAATAATAATAATACACCATGCGAGACGTTCACGTACTGACATGATACGTGTATCATTCAAGGAGTGAGAACAGTCTGGCAGACAAGCTGCCTAACTATAAAAGTGACAGCACTGACAAAGTCGGCAGTGTGAGAATGTTAAGGTAAACTGTAGAAGGATGTTAGCATTTAGGTGTAAAGATCTGAAGATAAATTCCCATGGCAATAAAGAACAAAAATAATATTATACTGTGGCTGGTACAATTCACAGATAACCCTCCACAGCACAACAAGCCTCCATGTGAGAGTCTTGCATCCTCTACAGCAATGGTGAGGATACAACAAGCCTCCATGTGAGAGTCTTGCATCCTCCACAGCATTGGTGAGGATACAACAAGCCTCCATGTGAGAGTTACATCCTCCACAGCAATGTTGAGGATACAACAAGCCTCCATCTGTGTGTGTAGTCTTACACCCTCCACAGCACAACCACATCACTCTCCAAGTCTTCATCACTTTATCTTGATTCACTGTATACCAATTTCAACCATCATTTCGTTACATGTGATATATAGTAATCCCAATATATCCACAGGGAAATATGTTCCAAGACCTACCGTGGATACTTGAAACCACGGATAGTAGTGAACCCTAAAAGTCGTTTTTCATTTACATACCTTTGATAGTTTAACTGATAAATTACGAACAATAAGTGGAGAATTAACACTTTTTCACTGAGGGGAAGCACTTTACAGCTTCTCCTAGCCTTGAAGAACTGCCATCATTACTACAGTGGACCCCCGCATAGCGATATTAATCCGTGCAAGAGAGCTCATTGTTATGCGAAATTATCGTTATGCGAATGAACTTTCCCCATAAGAAATAATGGAAATCAAATTAATCCGTGCAAGACACCCAAAAGTATGAAAAAAAAAATTTACCACATGAAATATACATTTTCCTACACACAAAGAGAAGGATACATGCACAATATATATTGTGCATGTACTACTCTACTAAATGAAGAATAAATGACACTTACCTTTATTGAAGATGCAGCAATGACTGATGAGACACTGTGTCCTGGGAGTGCCTTTTCCTCCTGAGTACTGTAGGTCCTGTTTGGCATTTTCTTCCAGAACAGGCCTTATCACACTGTGTATGCCACTACGATTCTTAAATCTCTCAAACCAACCTTTGCTGGCTTTAAATTCACCAATATGAGCACTAGTTCCAGGCATTTTTCCCTGTGTGGGTTGCATCCTGGGAGACAAGATTAAGGACCCCAATGGAAATAAGTTAGACAGTCTTCGATGACATTGACTTTTTTGGGTTATCCTGGGTGGCAAATCCTCTGGGGTTAATTGTTTCTTGGTATTCTCAATAAGCCACACCAACAATGGTGCTACAGCAGCAGCAGCAGCAGCTGACAGTGCTACAGCAGCAGCAGACGATGCTACAGCAGCAGCAGCTGACAGTGCTACAGCAGCAGCAGCAGCAGCTGACAGTGCTACAGCAGCAGCAGACAATGCTACAGCAGCAGCAGACGGTACTACAGCAGCAGCAGCAGCTGAC
Source organism: Cherax quadricarinatus (assembly GCF_038502225.1). NCBI lineage: Eukaryota > Metazoa > Arthropoda > Malacostraca > Decapoda > Parastacidae > Cherax > Cherax quadricarinatus. The sequence continues at coordinate 13,121,132 of NC_091353.1, forward strand.
GGTGGTACAGCAGCAGCAGCAGCTGACAGTGCTACAGCAGCAGCAGACGATGCTACAGCAGCAGCAGACGGTACTACAGCAGCAGCAGACAGTACTACAGCAGCAGCAGCAGCAGCAGCAGCAGCAGCAGCAGCAGCTGACAGTGGTACAGCAGCAGCAGCAGCTGTACCACCAAGAGTAGCGATGGTTGATTGGGGTTTATTATACAACCTGGCCAGCTCGGAGACACGCACTCCACTTTCATACTTATCAATGATCTTTTTCTTCATCTCTATAGTACAGTGGACCCCCGGTTAACGATATTTTTTCACTCCAGAAGTATGTTCAGGTGCCAGTACTGACCGAATTTGTTCCCATAAGGAATATTGTGAAGTAGATTAGTCTATTTCAGACCCCGAAACATACACGTACAAATGCACTTACTTAAATACACTTACATAATTGGTCACATTTGGAGGCAATCGTTATGCGAGGGTCCACTGTAATTCTCACCCTTATTGCTGTAGGGTTGGCACTAGAAGCTTTCTTGGGGCCCATGGTCACTTATTTTGCAGATAAAAATCACCAAAAACACTGTAATAATACGAAATGTTCCGATTGTATGCTTGGATGTTACCGCGGAGGCTGGCTGGTAAACAATGCCACCAGCGGAACATGTGAGCGTGGCTCAGGCCGCATATAGACGTGTCTCGGACGAACAGCGTTGAGCGGGTTTTTTAGCGGTATGCGAGGCAAAATCTTAGCGATAAAATGTAGTGGTATGCGGATTTAACGTTATGTAAGGCCAACGGTATACGGGGTCCACTGTACTTTGGTGCCATTATTAAGCCAAACTAAGGTTTATTTTCAGGCCACAGTAAACAGCGAATAACTAAAACCATGGAAAGTAGACCTGCAGATATGGTGGTCCTACTTTATATATAAATTTGTTGTAAGCAACCTGTGTGGTTCACAAAATGCAGTCAAAACTTTTATTATACAACAGTGGTGCTGGTCTGCTGCCCTTAGCACAGTGGCTATATCCCTGGAATATATCTTATACTCCTGGAATATATTTTATATCTTGGAATATATCTTATATCCTGGAATACAGTGGAACCTCTACTTACGAGTTTAATCCGTTCCGTGACCTTGCTCACGTCTGGATTTGCTCGTTTGCAGAGTCAATGTTCCTCATTTAAATTAATTGAAATGGAATTAATTCATTCCAGTGGAATTCCAGGCACCATAAAATACTTCAACAATTTCCCTAATATCAACTCTACAGCTTATTTATCTATCACAATTCATTTAATATGACATAATAAACAATGTAAATAGCACAGAAACCTGATATATACTCTAGAATGAATAAAATATGTCATTATGTGACAAGTGGAGGTGGCCACAACTGCTCCAGCATTGTTGTGGTAAACACTGCCATCTAGTGACAGCCTTTTGAAGCTGTCTATTATTATAATTATTATTATATAGTACATTATTATTATTATACATATTATTATTATATAGTACATTATTATTATTATACATATTATTATACGTATTACATTGTTATTATTATTATTATTATTATTATTATTATTATTATTATTATTATTATTATTAGAATATAAATAATTTGGAACTTTTATTCACACAAAAATAGAAGATTTACTGTTATGTAGATTACCGCATTATTGTAATAATTGTATAAATGATGTCAATACATTCATAACTGCATACTGAACATAGGCAAAAATAGAACATTTCTGCTATTTTGAGCTCATTTTCAAGGTACATGTACTTCTCGTCATGAAACCATTGAAATCATATTTATTTCTGTAATATGTCTTCTATTCTATCAATGAGACCAAAAAAACGAGAATATAACCATAACAACCATACAAAAACACCGCTAAGGGGCGGCTAATTGCTGAGAAGTGACCTCCATTATTTATGGTCCGATTTCTTTCATTTTTGGTGTACGTTAAGAAGCATCTTTCCATCATACATTGCCCAAGTTTCAATAAGATAGCCCAACAAGCATATGAGATCCAATTCCCTAGATCAAGAGCAAGAGCCCCTCACCAGCATCAAGGAACCTCCTTAGAGGCCCGCTCGCTTATGGAAATTTCGCTAGCGTATGGAACCAAAAAATCGACCAATCGACTGCTCATATTTGGAAAAGCTCGCACGTGGATGTGCTCGCAAGTGGAGGTTCCACTGTATATCTTATATCCTGGAATATGTCTTATAAATAACAAAAAAGGCACAATATCATGACTGAAACAATACAACAAATGACCCGCATATAGGAGAGAGGAGGGTTTTTTGTTGTATATGTTTTTATGAGGATAGTGAGGCTCAGGTTAGGGAGTGTAGAAGAGAGGGAGATTACTTCCCGGTAAAATTAGGTCTTAGACAGGGATGTGTAATGTCACCGTGGTTGTTTAATAGAGTGGACCCCCACCATACGATGGCATCACCTTACGTTAAATCCAACATACGATACATTTTAACGCAAAAATTTTGCCTCACCTCATGCGATTCATCCGAGACGCGTCCCCCGTGTGGCCTAAGCGTGCCTCAGCTGCCCCGTGGGTGCCAGTGTTTACAAGCCAGCCAGTGCAGTCGCATCCACGCATACAATCAGAACATTTCATATTATCACAGTGTTTCTAATGATTGTACCTGCAAAATAAGTCACCATGGGCCCCAAGAAAGCTTCTAGTGCCAACTGTGCAGTAACAATGGTGAAAATTACTATGGAAATGAAGAAAGAGATAATTGCTAAGTACGAAAGTGGAGTGCGTGTCTCGAAGCTGGCCATGTTGTATACCAAACCCCAATCAACCATCGCTACCATTGTGGCCAAGAAAACGGCAATCAAGGAAGCTGTTCTTGCAAAAGGCGCAAGTTTGTTTTTGAAACAGAGATCGTAAGTACTCGAAGATGTTGAGAGACTGTTAATGGTGTGGATAAACGAAAAACAGATAGCAGGAGATACCATCTCTCAAGTGATCATATGTAAAAAGGGTGGGAAATACGTACTATCGTACCACTGTCAGCTGTTGCTGCACCACAGTCAGCTGCTGCTGCACCAGTCAGCTGTTGCTGAACCATGGTCAGCTGCTGCTGCTGCACCACGGTCAGCTGCTGCTGCACCACCGTCAGCTGTTGCTGCACCACGGTCAGCTGTTGCTGAACCACGGTGAGCTGCTGCTGCACCACAGTCAGCTGCTGCTGCACCACAGTCAGCTGCTGCTGCACCACCATCAGCTGTTTCTGACCAACATGACTCATCCCAAACCTGTCCATCCAGCCTGAGCGCCTTAGCTGGACTGCCATCATTGTTTACAAGCCAGGGTGGCCGCTTGCATGCATACATTCGATACATTTTGTATTATTCCATTGTTTATAGTGCTTGTAACTGCTAAATATGCCACCATGGGCCCAAAGAAAGCTTCTAGTGCCACCCCTATGGTAAAAAGGGTGAGAAATATGTACTATCGTACCACGGTCAGCTGCAGCTGCTGCACCACCATCAGCTGTTGCAGCACCACAGTTGGCTGTTGCTGCACCACGGTCAGCTGTTGCTGCACCACAGTCAGCTGTTGCTGAACCATGGTCAGCTGCTGTTGCACCATGGTCAGCTGTTGCTGCACCATGGTCAGCTGTTGCTGAACCATGGTCAGCTGTTGTTGCACCATGGTCAGCTGCTGCTGCACCACGGTCAGCTGCTGCTGCACCAGTCAGCTGTTGCTGAATCACGGTCAGCTGCTGTTGCACCACGGTGAGCTGCTGCTGCTGCACCACAGCCAGCTGCTGTTACACCACCGTCAGCTGCTGCTGCACCATGGTCAGCTGTTGCTGCACCACGGTCAGCTGTTGCTGCACCATGGTCAGCTGGTCCTAGTGGCATTAAAAGAAGATGGGAAGTAACCCTGGAAAAGGACGTGCTACCTAAAGTCCTAATGGAAGAGGATTCCCCTTCTAAACATTAACAATTTCCATACTCTACCCTCCTCCCATCCCATCAATCATCACCAGATCTTCAATAAAGGTAAATGTCAGTTTGTGTGTATTAAAATTAATATTTCATGTGGCAAAAATAATTTTTTTTTCATACTTTGTGGTGTCTTGCATAGATTAATTTGATTTTCATTATTTCTTATGGGGAAAATTAATTCACCTTACGATAATTTCAGCATACGATGAGCTCTCAGGAACGGATTAATATCGTAAGGTGGGGGTCCACTGTATATTTATAGATGGGGTTGTAAAAGAAGTAAATGCTAGGGTTTTCGGGAGAGGGGTGGGATTAAATTATGGGGAATCAAATACAAAATGGGAATTGACACAGTTGCTTTTTGCTGATGATACTGTGCTTATGGGAGATTCTAAAGAAAAATTGCAAAAGTTAGTGGACGAGTTTGGAAGTGTGTGTAAAGGTAGAAAGTTGAAAGTGAACATAGAAAAGAGTAAGGTGATGCGGGTATCAAATGATTTAGATAAAGAAAAATTGGATATCAAATTGGGGAGGAGGAGTATGGAAGAAGTGAATGTTTTCAGATACTTGGGGGTTGACGTGTTGGTGGATGGATTTATGAAGGATGAGGTTAATCATAGAATTGATGAGGGAAAAAAGGTGAGTGGTGCATTGAGGTATATGTGGAGACAAAAAATGTTTTCTATGGAGGCAAAGAAGGGAATGTATGAATGGGTGTAAAGCTTGGGTTGTGAATGTAGCAGAGAGGAGGCGGTTGCAGGCAGTGGAGATGTCGTCTAAGGGCAATGTGTGGTGTAAATATTATGCAGAAAATTCAGAGTGTGGAAATTAGGAGAAGGTGTGGAGTTAATAAAAGTATTAGTCAGAGGGCTGAAGAGGGATTGTTGAGGTGGTTTGGTCATTTAGAGAGAATGGATCAAAGTAGAATGACATGGAGAGCATTTAAATCTGTAGGGAAAGGAAGGCGGGGTAGGGGTCATCCTCAAAAAGGTTGGAAGGAAAGGGTAAGGGAGGTTTTTTGAGCAAGCTGCTTGGACTTCCAGCAGGCGTGTGTGAGCGTGTTCGATAGGAGTGAATGGGGACGAATGGTAATTTGGACCTGACGAGCTGTTGGAGCATGAGCAGGGTAATATTTAGTGAAGGGATTCAGGGAAACCGGTTATTTTTATATAGACAGACTTGAGTCCTGGAAATGGGAAGTACAATGCCTGCACTCTAAAGGAGGGGTTCGAGATAGTGGCAGTTTGGAGGGGCATGCTGTGTATCTTTATACGTATATGCTTCTAAACTGTTGTGTTCTGAGCACCTCTGCAAAAACAGTGATTATGTGTGAGTGAGGTGAAAGTGTTGAATGATGATGAAAGTATTTTCTTTTTGGGGATTTTCTTTCTTTTTGGGTCACCCTGCCTCGGTGGGAGACAGCCGACTTGTTAAAAAAAAAAAATGTCTTATACCCTTGAAATATATCTTATATCCCTGGAATATATCTTATACCCCTAGAATATATCTTTTATCCTTGGAATATATCTTATGCCCTTGGAATATATCTACTATGTAAAGCCAGGAACACCTATACACTTTCCTTCAACTAATATTCCAAATGCACTCATTACGTCTACATGCTTACAATGCCTGGTAGGCAAAGCACTCACTGCACATGCTGAGTGTCCGGGTTCAAGTCCTGGCAAGGATGGAAACATTGGGCGTGTTTCCTTACACCTGTTGTCCCTTTTCATCCATCAGTAAAATGGGTACCTGGATGTTAGGTGATTGGTGTGGGTCGCATCCTGGGACAAAATTAACCTAATTTGCCCGAAATGCTATGCATAACAAGGGGCTTTCTATACAGTAGTATGTTAATGATATCAGCTAGGCCTGTATACCTTGTACAAAACTACGGTAGAATGCGTGCTCCCCTGAACCATACAGTTGAGTAAACGTCAGTAACGGTTGAATGGTCACCCTAGTGGTGGTCGGATAAGAAGACAGGGACATCTGACACGACAGGAAAGAAGCTTTGAAAAATGCACACAAAGCTGAGGCTCTGCTCCATGTAGGTCAGAGAATCCAGCAATCACTGTACACTATCGATAAATTGTAAGTAAGCTCTTGATTTAACAACCCTATTCAGTGGGCTTCAGAAATACGAGACAAAATAGACTGGATCAACTGCTTCACAAACAATGGACAAAGATCACTGGTCACACACTGTTCCAGGGGGCTGTTCAAATAGCAAGTTGTACGAATATTGAATCAATTTTTCCCAAGAGAAATAACGCAAATTGGATTAATCCGTTCTGCAATGAGATTTTTTTTCACTTTAATTGTTGTTCTCACTGCTTTCCTTTTAGGCTTGTCTGGATCACAAGCTCATCATCATCCACCAAGATGACCATTACTGAACACCTCCTCCACCAAATCGAGGGTCTAATCCAGGGAGTCCCCAACCTTGTCTATGCTGCATCCCATACAAAAGTAATAGCATATTTGAAGATGAAGAAGTCAAATTTTTAATTTTTGAATCACACACTGAACCAAATAAAGTACAGGCACTCCTCATTTAATGACCAAGTTCTGTTCTGCATTCACAGTAAACTTCTTCCATTCTTTCCTCTTCCAAGTGCTGCTATGCTTCCAACTCTATTAAATCTTCATAAGTTAGCTCTCCCTTGACGAAAGTCCTCGTACAGCATACAATACTGACTGGCCAGAGAGCTGGTCATAAGTCTGCATGGTTGTTAACAGGTAGGTTGTTAAGTGAGGAGTGTCTGCACTGTGAATGAACAAACTAACCTCAAAAAAATAGCTTATAATTGCCATCTCACACCCCCTGGAGGTGCCTGGATCCCAGGTTGGGAACCTCTGGTCTAATGTAATTCCAACACTGCTTTTTCTAAAAGAAAAAAAATATAAAAATGTACATACCTTGTGAGCTTGGCACCGATCGCTTCTCTAAATTCCTTCCTATCATTCTCGGACTGTACAGGGATGATATTTCTATCAATGAGGTCTTGTTTGTTGGGTCGGCACTTTAGTTTCTGAGCAAGGCTATCTCTTCTCGCCACTTTTGTGGCTAGACGATCTGTAAATATTTGTAAAAATAAAATTAGTATAATTAATTAGGGGATGGTAGTGGAAGAAAATAATTAAACAGTCCCAAGGAGAAATCACTTTATTTTTCTCTGAGTGCATTTATTCTCTTCTCCAAGTCTAAAGGTCACTATTTAACACTAGTGGTACCGCCCCAAGGTAAACCCTGAATAGCCTCGATGCAGACTTGAAATAACAGACAAAATTCACTTGGTAAATTGTCCGGTTAGCCAGACTTGAGTCCTGGAGGTGTGAAGTACAGTGTCTGCACTCTAAAGGAGAGGTCTAGGATATCTGCTGTTTAGAGGGGCATCTGAACTGTTGTATATGCATGCCTCTGGCAAGACAGTGATAGTGTGAATGATGGGGAAAGTGTTTCTTTCTCGGGTCACCCTGCCTCAGCGGAAGATGGCCAGCGTGTCAAAAAAAAAAAAAAAAAAAAAAAAAAAAAAAAAAAAAAAAAAAAAAAGGTAAATTGTGTATACAGTCTTATTACTGTTTTACATCATCCATGTCTTTAAAATAATTTTTTTACATCATCCATATCTCTTAAAATAATTTTTTTAAACAACATTCATTTCTCTAAAATAAACACTGAAAATAATATCGCTCTATCTTTTAACAACCTTCAAGGGTAATGGGGTGCCTTAACCCTTTCAGTGTTGGCCCCACTGTATCACGAATTTAAAGCCAGTGTTGGTCCCATAGTATAAGGCCATAAGCTCAGCTCACTCAGATAAGCTGTGAGCTATAAATTTAGGCCTAGATATGACAGAATGGTTTATGCAGTAAGTGTGCACCAAATAAAAAAAAATCCTGCAGCACACAGTGCATAATGAGAGAAAAAACACAACAGTGTTTTTGATTTAAAACAGCAACTTTGTAGTATATTTTCATAAGGATTTTATGGTTGTATTTTCGGTCTCTTGGTCTCAAGATAGAATAGAAAGAATACTAGCAAAACAGATGAGTTTGGTCGACTGAAACAATAGAATTGGCCAAAAATAGAGCATAAAGTGGGCAAAATCACCACTGCATAAATATCGCCAAGACCACTTACTTCGTGAGAGCATAATTCTGTAAGTTTTCTATCAAAATTTCATGCTTTTGGTTTGATTACCTTCCAAAAAAGATTCTCTATTATTTCATAAATCTTTTTTTTTTTTAAATTCTTTGACCCTGGGAACAAGTTTGCGAGCAGGGGTTGTGACACTGACAGGGTTAAGGACGTTTGTAATGACTGCTTGATGACCTGAGGGTGTTTCTAATGGCTGCATGATGACTTAAGGGAGCTAATGGCTGCATGATGAATTAAGGGAGCTAATGGCTGCATGATGAATTAAGGGAGCTAATGGCTGCATGATGAATTAAGGGAGCTAATGGCTGCATGATGAATTAAGGGAGCTAATGGCTGCATGATGAATTAAGGGAGCTAATGGCTGCATGATGAATTAAGGGAGCTAATGGCTGCATGATGAATTAAGGGAATTTGTAATGGCTGCTTGATGACTTGAGGGAGTTTGTAATGGCTGCATGATGACTTATGGGAGTTTGTAATGGCTGCATGATGACTTATGGGAGTTTGTAATGGCTGCATGATGACTTATGGGAGTTGGTAATGGCTGCACAGTGACTTAACCCTTTGACTGTCGCAACCCCAAATCCTGAAGTGTCTTCTGGTGTCGAAAAATATTTGAAAAAAACAAAAAATATTTTTTCTTGTGAAATGATAGAGAATCTTTTCCCGATGGTAACGACACCAAAAGTATGAAATTTGATCAAAAACTTATGGAATTATGCTCTTGTGAAGTTAGCGACCTAGGCGATATTTATGCATCAGCAATTTCGCCCACTTTGAGCCCTATTTTCGGCCAATTCCATGGTTCCATTGACCAAATTCATAGCTATTTCTTTAGAACTCCATTTGTTCTATTGATTGAGTACAAGAAATTGCCCATTTACTAATTTCAACTACCCAATAAAGTGGTCAGAAATTAGCAATTTGGCCAATTTCCCGCAAATTAAAAAATGCCGATTTCAAAATAGGGTCCAGAATGAACAATGCAGACATTCCTAGCACTAAAATAACATTTTTCTCTGTTCATCAGTCACGTCTCCAGGCCCCTCTTATATTACTCTTGCTTTCTATTTTGAATTTTTATTCACACAAAAAATAGAAGATTTTCTGTTACTCAGACTACTGCAATATTGTAATAATTGTATAAATAATGTCAACACATTCATGACTGCGTATTAGAATGGCTAGTGCGACATTTATTGGACAATGACGTCATTTGTTTACTCTTGAACACGGACAAAACTCAAACATTTCAGCTACTTTGAGCTCCATTTCAAGGTCCTTTTCATAGTAAAACCAATCAAAATCACCTCTATTTCTATATGATTTCCATTCTATCAAATGAGACCAGGAAAATGAGAATACAACCATAAATACTATACTGAAATACACCTCAAAGTCGGCGTTTTAATCCAAAAACACGGTTGGAGTTTTTTTTTTTTCTCATTATGCACTGCGTACTGCAGGATTTTTTTTTGTACTGGACACACTGACCACACAAACCCATTATCTCACACATGGGCCTACCAGTTTTCTCCTGCTTGATTTGAAGCTGCTAGAATTTTTGAGTATATATATATATGTCAAACACATTGGCTTGTAAGGTGTATATATACGACCAAAATAGTCAAAGGGTTAAGAGTGTTTCTGACTTCAGTTAGTAATGTGATGATTGTGAGAGCATTTCTGATGCTAGTGCAATAAATTAATCAGTCTTAGAACTCAATAAAAACAATTAAACTCAAAGGACAGTGTGATAAATGAGGAAGAAACCTTGGATCGTAGTGTGGTGAATAAACTGTAGAATGCAAAGAATAGTGGCAGTATCATTATTTGTGAAGAAGCATTCAAATGACTTTCTTCCTTTGCGTTGGTTCATATAATTGGCTTTATGGAGATTAGGTCGTCACTTTCAGTCTTTTAGAATTGGATAGACCCATCAAGGGGGATGCCATGAAGCTGGTGAAGGGCTCTTGATCCAAAGAAATGGAGCTAACATCTCCTTACATGAGTTAAGCCTGATTACCTCCCATTCCCTTTACACCTGCTGTCCTTGTTCACCTAGCAGTAAGTAGATACCTGGGTGTTAGTCACCTTATACCTGTTGTCCCTGTTCACCTAGCAGTAAGTAGGTACATGGGTGTTAGTCACGTTATACCTGTTGTCCCTGTTCACCTAGCAGTAAGTAGGTACCTGGGTGTTAGTCAACTATTGTGATGCATCATGGGGGTAAGGCAGTATACCTTAGATAGGCCTGGGCTTTTAAATGAGCTGAGGTAGGACAACAGCTCTTAGCCTGTAAAATTGATTTGTACGAAAAAAAAAAAATTCTGCATTTATCACTTCCAATGATAAAAAATAACAACAACAACAACAACAACAACAACAACAACAACACAATAATTATAACATTGGTTAGTAAGACAAACATGTAGAATACATGCAAACTAACCACAGGGGAAGCTGAATGACAGCTTGAGGCCTTTTGTGTTGCAATCAACACATCTTCAGGAACTTGCAATGTTGCAGAAATGAGTAGGAGGAGTAGCTAGAGTCATTCCCTTGAGCACTTCCACCTGGACTTCCTACTTATTTCTGCAACACTGCAAGCTTCTGAAGATTTGTTGATTGCAACACAAAAGGCCTACAGCTATCATTCAACTCCTCCTGTGCTCGTTTTGCATCTTGTTCACAATTACTGCATAATGTAGAATATATATTAGGTAAATATAATGTATGAAAAAATAATAATCTTCAATTTTTCCTTCATGCTTTTACATTATGAGTCAATAATAAGAGATATATTACACAAGATAACAACAACCTTTGTAAAAATACTTGCCCAATATTATTCCAGACGATGTGGTGAGAATCCGACCAAGTGACGAGTGTTGGTTATTGGGGAAACAAACAAGTTGCTTTAATGTCACACACCATTTGTTACAAAAACATTATTCACTTGTCTAAACACACTTGTTCGCAAGCACAGCAAAACGACAACAAAATAAACATCTGCTAAACTCAGTAAAATGAGTGTGGCTATTTAACTGACTCAGTACAATGAATGTGGCTTTTTAACAAGCTCAGTACAATAACTGGCTTTTTCACTGCCTCAGTACAATGATTGTGTCTTTTTAACATGCTCAGTACAATGACTGGCTTTTCACTGCCTCAGTACAATGATTGTGTCTTTTTAACATGCTCAGTACAATGACTGGCTTTTCACTGCCTCAGTACAATGATTGTGGTTTAACTACTGCAGTCAAATTATTGTAGTTTTAACTGCCTCAGTAAAATCATTTCAACTTCATCTCATTCACTAAAATGAACTGACAGTAAATATTCAACAATACTTTTAGCTTTAACATTTACAGAGCAGTGCTGTATGACCCTTATGGGTTTACCACTTAGTTATGATAATAATATTATTTGCAGAGCCACTTGACTGTCGAGTTTTAACAGTTTACTGGCAGCAGATGTTCACTTGTTGCCCTGACGATGCCCGCTGCCCAAGCCTCCCTCCACACTACACCAGCCAATAAGTTTGAGCATTTCTACGAAATCACACAGGCTGAGACACACACACCTTAAATCCCTAGAAAAACACAAGCACAATTTGGAAATAAAGCGGAGAAATCATGCACATTAAATGAAAAGCCCGTACAGTCAGCTCTCAACAGGCATCCTCTGTATGGAGGTAGACCCCGCTTTACAGCGCTTTGCTTTAGTGTTTCATTAATGCAGCAGTTTTCAATTATACCCATTCTTCATTTATTCAGACTTCCTACAATAAATATATTCACCACTCACTATAAGCTAAGGATGAAAATATTTTAAGGTAAGTTATGTGTGTATCGTATATGCATTTTTTAGGCCTAGCTTTATTGCTCATCTGAAAGTGAAAAAAAAATATGATTCGCTTTGCAGTGATTTTTGCTTTACAGCAGTAGCCCAGAACCAAACCTGCTGTATAAATAGAGCCCACCTGTAATGCAATTTTTCATAAATGCAATTGAAAAAATTAAACAGCTTGTATTATGAAAGCCTTTCTGTGCACTATTCAATTATGGACGTACTTTCCAATCAATTTTATGAAAATATTTTCTATATAGGTAGTAGGTTGGTAGACAGCAACCACCCAGGGAGGTACTACCATCCTGCTGAGTGTAAAACGAAAGCCTGTGATGGTTTTACATGATGGTAGGATTGCTGATGTCTTTTGTCTGTCTCATAAATATGCAAGATTACAGGTATGTCTTGCTACTTCTACTTACACTTAGGTCACACTACACATACATGTACACATTTATTTATACACACTCATCTGAGTTTTCTTTGATTTTATCTTAATAGTTCTTGGTCTTATTACTTTTCCTTTTATATCCATGGGGAAGTGGAATAAGAATCTTTCCTCCGTAAGCCATGCGTGTTGTAAAAGCCAACTAAAATGCAGGGAACAATGGGCTAGTAACCCCTTTTCCTGTAAAGATTACTAAAAAGAATAAGAAGAAAATTGTCAAAGTGACAAGTCTGAATGTGCGTGGATGTTGTGCAGATGATAAGAAAGAGATGATTGTGGATGTTATGAATGAGAAGAAGCTGGATGTCCTGGCTTTAAGTGAAACAAAGCTGAAGGGGGTGGGAGAGTTTCAGTGGAGAGGAATAAATGGGATTAGGTCAGGGGTTTCAAATAGAGTTAGAGCTAAAGAAGGGACTATAAATGTATTAATTCAAGGATTATGTGGAGTAAAATAAAGATTAGATGTGAAAAGTGGGTTATAATAAGCATGTATGCACCTGGAGAAGAGAGAAGTGTAGAGGAGAGAGAGAGATTTTGGGAAATGTTGAGTGAATGCATGGGGAGTTTTGAATCAAGTGTGAGAGTAATGGTGGTTGGGGATTTCAATGCTAAAGTGGGTAAAAATGTTATGGAGGGAGTAGTAGGTAAATTTGGGGTGCCAGGGGTAAATGTAAATGGGGAGTCTTTAATTGAGCTATGTGTAGAAAGAGATTTGGTAATAAGTAATACATATTTTATGAAAAAGAGGATAAATAAATATACAAGGTATGATGTAGCACGTAATGAAAGTAGTTTATTAGATTATGTATTGGTGGATAAAAGGTTGATGGGTAGGCTCCAGGATGTACATGTTTATAGTGGGGCAACTGATATATCGGATCATTATTTAGTTGTAGCTACAGTTAGAGTAAGAGGTAGATGGGAAAAGAGGAAGGTGGCAACAACAAGTAAGAGGGAGGTGAAAGTGTATAAACTAAGGGAGGAGGAAGTTCGGGTGAGATATAAGCGACTATTGGCAGAAAGGTGGGCTAGTGCAAAGATGAGTAGTGGGGGGGTTGAAGAGGGTTGGAATAGTTTTAAAAATGCAGTATTAGAATGTGGGGCAGAAGTTTGTGGTTATAGGAGGGTGGGGGCAGGAGGAAAGAGGAGTGATTGGTGGAATGATGAAGTAAAGGGTGTGATAAAAGAGAAAAAGGTAGCTTATGAGATGTTTTTACAAAGCAGAAGTGTTATAAGAAGAGCAGAGTATATGGAGAGTAAAAGAAAGGTAAAGAGAGTGGTGAGAGAGTGCAAAAGGAGAGCAGATGATAGAGTGGGAGAGGCACTGTCAAGAAATTTTAATGAAAATAAGAACAAATTTTGGAGTTAAACAAGTTAAGAAAGCCTAGGGAAAGTATGGATTTGTCAGTTAAAAACAGAGTAGGGGAGTTAGTAGATGGGGAGATGGAGGTATTAGGTAGATGGCGAGAATATTTTGAGGAACTTTTAAATGTTAAGGAAGAAACAGAGGCAGTAATTTCATGCACTGGTCAGGGAGGTAACCATCTTTTAGGAGTGAAGAAGAGCAGAATGTAAGTGTGGGGGAGGTATGTGAGGCATTACGTAAAATGAAAGGGGGTAAAGCAGCTGGAACTGATGGGATCATGACAGAAATGTTAAAAGCAGGGGGAGATATAGTGTTGGAGTGGTTGGTACTTTTGTTTAATAAATGTATGAAAGAGGGGAAGGTACCTAGGGATTGGCGGAGAGCATGTATAGTCCCTTTATATAAAGGGAAAGGGGACAAAAGAGACTGTAAAAATTATAGAGGAATAAGTTTACTGAGTATACCAGGAAAAGTGTACAGTAGGGTTATAATTGAAAGAATTAGAGGTAAGACAGAATGTAGGATTGCGGATGAGCAAGGAGGTTTCAGAGTGGGTAGGGGATGTGTAAATCAAGTGTTTACATTGAAGCATATATATGAACAGTATTTAGAAAAAGGTAGGGAAGTTTTTATTGCATTTATGGATTTAGAAAAGGCATATGATAGAGTGGATAGAGGAGCAATGTGGCAGATGTTGCAAGTATATGGAATAGGTGGTAAGTTATTAAATGCTGTAGTTTTTATAAGGATAGTGAGGCTCAGGTTAGGGTGTGAAGAAGAGAGGAAGACTATTTCCCGGTAAAAGTAGGTCTTAGACAGGGATGTGTAATGTCACCATGGTTGTTTAATATATTTATAGATGGGGTTGTAAAGGAAGTAAATGCTAGGGTGTTTGGGAGAGGGGTGGGATTAAATTTTGGGGAATCAAATTCAAAATGGGAATTGACACAGTTACATTTTGCTGATGATACTGTGCTTATGGGAGATTCTAAAGAAAAATTGCAAAGGTTAGTAGATGAGTTTGGGAATGTGTGTAAAGGTAGAAAGTTGAAAGTGAACATAGAAAAAGAGTAAGGTGATGAGGGTGTCAAATGATTTAGATAAAGAAAAATTGGATATCAAATTGGGGAGGAGGAGTATGGAAGAAGTGAATGTTTTCAGATACTTGGGAGTTGACGTGTCGGCGGATGGATTTATGAAGGATGAGGTTAATCATAGAATTGATGACGGAAAAAAGGTGAGTGGTGCGTTGAGGTATATGTGGAGTCAAAAAACGTTATCTATGGAGGCAAAGAAGGGAATGTATGAAAGTATAGTAGTACCAACACTCTTATATGGGTGTGAAGCTTGGGTGGTAAATGCAGCAGCGAGGAGACGGTTGGCGGCAGTTGAGATGTCCTGTTTAAGGGCAATGTGTGGTGTAAATATTATGCAGAAATTCGGAGTGTGGAAATTAGGAAAAGGTGTGGAGTTAATAAAAGTATTAGTCAGAGGGCAGAAGAGGGGTTGTTGAGGTGGTTTGGTCATTTAGAGAGAATGGATCAAAGTAGAATGACATGGAAAGCATATAAATCTATAAGGGAAGGAAGGCGGGGTAGGGGTTGTCCTCGAAAGGGTTGGAGAGAGGGGGTAAAGGAGGTTTTGTGGGCAAGGGGCTTGGACTTCCAGCAAGCATGCATGAGCGTGTTAGATAGGAGTGAATGGAGATGAATGGTACTTGGGACCTGACGATCTGTTGGAGTGTGAGCAGGGTAATATTTAGTGGAGGGATTCAGGGAAACCGGTTATTTTCATATAGTCGGACTTGAGTCCTGGAAATGGGAAGTACAATGCCTGCACTTTAAAGGAGGGGTTTGGGATATTGGCAGTTTGGAGGGATATGTTGTGTATCTTTATATGTGTATGCTTCTAAACTGTTGTATTCTGAGCACCTCTGCAAAAACAGTGATAATGTGTGAGTGTGGTGAAAGTGTTGAATGATGATGAAAGTATTTTCGTTTTGGGGATTTTCTTTCTTTTTTGGGTCACCCTGCCTCAGTGGGAGACGGCCGACTTGTTGAAAAAAAAAAAAAAAAATTCTATATAGAGGAGAGTGATAAGAGAAGCTATTGTATAAGATTTTTATATAATTCACCAATTATTTTGCTAAATACAGAATATCTAACACATAAATTGAGTTTAATATTTAATATGTGCACTTTTTCCTGACTGTGTATATTAACCCTTTCAGGGTTGCTAGGCCCTCTCCGAGACTTGTTCTCAGGGTCGCCAAATTTCAAAAAAAAAATATTATTTTTTCCTATGAAAAGATAGAGAATCTTTTCCCGATCATAATTACACCAAAAGTATGAAATTTGATGGAAAACTTACAGAATTATGCTCTCGCGAAGTTAGTGGTCTAGAAGATGTTTACGCAATGGCGATTTTGCCCACTTTGAGCCCTATTTTTGGCCAATTCCAGTGTACTAGTCGTCAAAAATCATAACAATTTCACTAGAACTCCATTTTTTCTATCGAATGAATACAAGAAACCACCCATTTACCGATTTTAACTATCCAATAAAGTGGTCAGAATTTAGCAATTTTGCCAATTTCACACAAATTTCAAAAGATGCCAATTTCCGAATAGGGTCCAGAATAAACAAGAAAGACATTCCTGGCACTAAAATAATGTTTCCTCTGTTCATTAGTCACGTCCCCACACCCCTCTTACATTCTTTTGCTTTCCACTTTGAATTTTTATTCTCACAAAAAATAGAAGATTTACTGTTATGCAGACTACTGCACTAGTGTAGAAATGATGTAAATAATATCAGCGCACTTGTGAAAGAATATCAGACTCGCCAGTTGACGTGTATTGGACGCGTAGCATGATTTGTTTACTTTTGAACTTTGGTAAAAACCGAACATTTCTGCTACTTTGAGCTCAATTTCAAGGTACTTTTCATTGTAAAACCAGTCAAAATCATCTCAATTTCTGTAATATGTCTTCCATTCTATAAAATGAGACCAGAAAAACTAGAATACAACAATAAATACCATATGAAAATACAATGCAAAGTTGCTGTTTTAATCCAAAAACACGGTCAAAGTTTTTTTTTCTCATTACGTACTGTGTGCTGCAGGATTTTTGTTATACTGCGCACACTGACCACATAGACCCATTCTTTCATATGAAGGCCTACCGGCTTTCTCTCACTAGATTTGAGGGAGCTAGAATTTAGGCGCACTATTTTTTTTATTATTATTTTATTATCACACTGGCCGATTCCCACCAAGGCAGGGTGGCCCGAAAAAGAAAAACTTTCACCATCATTCACTCCATCACTGTCTTGCCAGAAGGGTGCTTTACACTACAGTTTTTAAACTGCAACATTAACACCCCTCCTTCAGAGTGCAGGCACTGTACTTCCCATCTCCAGGACTCAAGTCCGGCCTGCCGGTTTCCCTGAACCCCTTCATAAATGTTACTTTGCTCACACTCCAACAGCACGTCAAGTATTAAAAACCATTTGTCTCCATTCACTCCTATCAAGCACGCTCACGCATACCTGCTGGAAGTCCAAGCCCCTCGCACACAAAAACTCCTTTACCCCCTCTCTCCAACCTTTCCTAGGCCGACCCCTACCCCGCCTTCCTTCCACTACAGACTGATACACTCTTGAAGTCATTCTGTTTCGCTCCATTCTCTCTACATGTCCGAACCACCTCAACAACCCTTCCTCAGCCCTCTGGACAACAGTTTTGGTAATCCCGCACATCCTCCTAACTTCCAAACTACGAATTCTCTGCATTATATTCACACCACACATTGCCCTCAGACATGACATCTCCACTGCCTCCAGCCTTCTCCTCGCTGCAACATTCATCACCCATGCTTCACACCCATATAAGAGCGTTGGTAAAACTATACTCTCATACATTCCCCTCTTTGCCTCCAAGGACAAAGTTCTTTGTCTCCACAGACTCCTAAGTGCACCACTCACTCTTTTTCCCTCATCAATTCTATGATTCACCTCATCTTTCATAGACCCATCCGCTGACACGTCCACTCCCAAATATCTGAATACATTCACCTCCTCCATACTCTCTCCCTCCAATCTGATATTCAATCTTTCATCACCTAATCTTTTTTTTATCCTCATAACCTTACTCTTTCCTGTATTCACCTTTAATTTTCTTCTTTTGCACACCCTACCAAATTCATCCACCAATCTCTGCAACTTCTCTTCAGAATCTCCCAAGAGCACAGTGTCATCAGCAAAGAGCAGCTGTGACAACTCCCACTTTGTGTGTGATTCTTTATCTTTTAATTCCATGCCTCTTGTCAAGACCCTCGCATTTACTTCTCTTACAACCCCATCTATAAATATATTAAACAACCACGGTGACATCACACATCCTTGTCTAAGGCCTACTTTTACTGGGAAATAATTTCCCTCTTTCCTACATACTCTAACTTGAGCCTCACTATCCTCGTAAAAACTCTTCACTGCTTTCAGTAACCTACCTCCTACGCCATACATTTACAACATCTGCCACATTGCCCCCCTATCCACCCTGTCATACGCCTTTTCCAAATCCATAAATGCCACAAAGACCTCTTTAACCTTATCTAAATACTGTTCACTTATATGTTTCACTGTAAACACCTGGTCCACACACCCCCTACCTTTCCTAAAGCCTCCTTGTTCATCTGCTATCCTATTCTCCATCTTACTCTTAATTCTTTCAATAATAACTCTAGCATACACTTTACCAGGTATACTCAACAGACTTATCCCCCTATAATTTTTGCACTCTCTTTTATCCCCTTTGTCTTTATACAAAGGAACTATGCATGTCTCTGCCAATCCCTAGGTACCTTACCCTCTTCCATACATTTATTAAATAATTGCACCAACCACTCCAAAACTATATCCCCACCTGCTTTTAACATTTCTATCTTTATCCCATCAATCCCGGCTACCTTACCCCCTTTCATTTTACCTACTGCCTCACGAACTTCCCCCACACTCACAACTGGCTCTTCCTCACTCCTACAAGATGTTATTCCTCCTTGTCCTATACACGAAATCACAGCTTCCGTATCTTCATCAACATTTAACAATTCCTCAAAATATTCCATCCATCTTCCCAATACCTCTAACTCTCCATTTAATAACTCTCCTCTCCTATTTTTAACTGACAAATCCATTTGTTCTCTAGGCTTTCTTAACTTGTTAATCTCACTCCAAAACTTTTTCTTATTTTCAACAAAATTTGTTGATAACATCTCACCCACTCTCTCATTTGCTCTCTTTTTACATTGCTTCACCACTCTCTTAACCTCTCTCTTTTTCTCCATATACTCTTCCCTCCTTGCATCACTTCTACTTTGTAAAAACTTCTCATATGCTAACTTTTTCTCCCTTACTACTCTCTTTACATCATCATTCCACCAATCGCTCCTCTTCCCTTCCGCACCCACTTTCCTGTAACCACAAACTTCTGCTGAACACTCTAACACTACATTTTTAAACCTACCCCATACCTCTTCGACCCCATTGCCTATGCTCTCATTAGCCCATCTATCCTCCAATAGCTGTTTATATCTTACCCTAACTGCCTCCTCTTTTAGTTTATAAACCTTCACCTCTCTCTTCCCTGATGCTTCTATTCTCCTTGTATCCCATCTACCTTTTACTCTCAGTGTAGCTACAACTAGAAAGTGATCTGATATATCTGTGGCCCCTCTATAAACATGTACATCCTGAAGTCTACTCAACAGTCTTTTATCTACCAATACATAATCCAACAAACTACTGTCATTTCGCCCTACATCATATCTTGTATACTTATTTATCCTCTTTTTTCTTAAAATATGTATTACCTATAACTAAACCCCTTTCTATTATACACTAGTACGTCAAAAACCCTGGTGCCTAAGCCGTACTAGTACGTCCAAAACCCTGAAAGGGTTAATGTGGTTTAGACAGGTGAATCAACCAATTAAGATATCCGACCAGGGGAAGAATTCATCCTAAGAACAGTTTGTATTGTAGGAAGCACAGGACCTGATGGACGAAATATCTTTTAAATTAAGTGTCATAAACCGCTTATTGAGTCTTATTAACATATTTCCTGGTATATATTCTACTACTGACGTATGCATTTCCACCTGTGTAGATCCGTCTGTGTGGAACCTAATCTTAAGTCATCCCATTTTATGTGATGACCGAGAGAACTATGATTAACCTTTTAACTGTGTCTGATGTACTAGTGCTTACTGCTGTTACTGATTAGTGATAATTTTTTTCAACAAATTCAACATATCAAACAATCATAAGTTTTCATCAGATTTTAGTCATTTGATTCAGAAAGACAAACTATTATCTAACTGTAAGAAAAATATTTTTTTTTAGTTTTCAAAATCTTCCCACAGTTAAGGAGTTAATTACATGTGCACTGTTAAGATTTTTGTTTGTGAGTGTACACACTACTAACATCTCTACAAGTGAGAGTTTACAAACACCCTGCAACACTGATCATCCTGCCCACTATGTAACTCCTCACTCTCCAGTTATGTACACTTGCTCCTTGCTTTACAATGGCTCAATAAAACTTTCAAATATTTTCTGTACTGTAGAGTACTGTACATTTACTGGTAGGATAAACTTGTTGTTTATTTACTTTTCAATGCTAACATTTAAGTTACAGGAATTATTTGTTAAATTACTTATTGAGTGACAGTACTTATTTATTTGTAATGGAGGTGGTAGTAGTAGTGGAGGGTAGTGGTAGTAGTGAAGGATAGTGTTGGTAGTAGTAGAGGGTAGTGGTAGTAGTGGATAGTACTAGTGGAGGGTAGTGGTAGTAGTAGATACTAGTAGTGGAGGGTACTGGTAGTAGTGAATAGTACTAGTGGAGGGTAGTGGTAGTAGTGGATAGTACTAGTGGAGGATAGTGGTAGTAGGGGATAGTACTAGAGAAGGGTAGTAGTAGTGGATAGCAATAGTGGAGGGTAGTGCTAGTAGTGGATAGTACTAGTGGAGAGTAGTGGAAGGTAGTGGTAGTAGTGGATAGTACTAGTGGAGGGTAGTGGTAGTGGATAGTACTAGTGGAGGGTAGTGGTACTAGTGGAGGGTAGTGGTAGTAGTGGATAGCAATAGTGGAGGGTAGTGGTAGTAGTGGATAGTACTAGTGGAGGGTAGTGGTAGTAGTGAAGGATAGTGTTGGTAGTAGTAGAGGGTAGTGGTAGTAGTGGATAGTACTAGTGGAGGGTAGTGGTAGTAGTAGATACTAGTAGTGGAGGGTACTGGTAGTAGTGAATAGTACTAGTGGAGGGTAGTGGTAGTAGTGGATAGTACTAGTGGAGGATAGTGGTAGTAGGGGATAGTACTAGAGAAGGGTAGTAGTAGTGGATAGCAATAGTGGAGGGTAGTGCTAGTAGTGGATAGTACTAGTGGAGAGTAGTGGAAGGTAGTGGTAGTAGTGGATAGTACTAGTGGAGGGTAGTGGTAGTGGATAGTACTAGTGGAGGGTAGTGGTACTAGTGGAGGGTAGTGGTAGTAGTGGATAGTACTAGTGGAGGGTAGTGGTAGTAGTGGGTAGTACTAGTAGAGGATAGTGGTAGTAGTGGATAGTACTAGTGGAGGGTAGTGGTAGTAGTGGGTAGTACTAGTGGAGGGTAGTGGTAGTAGTAGTAGCAGTAGTAGTAGTGGGAGGCAGTGGCAGCAGTGGACAGTAGTAGTGAAGGGTTGTGGTGGTAGTAGTAGTGGAGGGCAGGAGCAGTACTAGTGGAGGGTAGTGGATAGTAGTAGTGTAGCATAGTGGATAGTAGTAGAGGGCAGTGGCAGTAGTGGATAGTAGTAGGGGAGGGTAGTGGTTGTAGCAGTAGTGGAGGGAAGTGGCAGTAGTGGATAGTACCAGTGGAGGGTAGTGGTAGTAGTGGGTAGTACTAGTGGAGGGTAGTGGTAGTAGTAGTAGCAGTAGTAGTAGTGGGAGGCAGTGGCAGCAGTGGACAGTAGTAGTGAAGGGTTGTGGTGGTAGTAGTAGTGGAGGGCAGGAGCAGTACTAGTGGAGGGTAGTGGATAGTAGTAGTGTAGCATAGTGGATAGTAGTAGAGGGCAGTGGCAGTAGTGGATAGTAGTAGAGGAGGGTAGTGGTAGTAGTAAATAGTAGTAGTGGAGGGTAGTGGTAGTAGTGGATAGTACCAGTGGAGGGTAGTGGTAGTAGAAGTAGTGCAG
Organism: Cherax quadricarinatus; assembly: GCF_038502225.1. Classification (NCBI taxonomy): domain Eukaryota; kingdom Metazoa; phylum Arthropoda; class Malacostraca; order Decapoda; family Parastacidae; genus Cherax; species Cherax quadricarinatus. The sequence goes on from NC_091353.1 coordinate 13,143,182, forward strand.
AACAGTGGCAGTAGTGGATAGTAGTAGTGGAGGGTACTGGCAGCAGTGGATAGTAGTAGTGGAGGGTACTGGCAGCAGTGGATAGTAGTAGTGGAGGGTACTGGCAGCAGTGGATAGTAGTAGTGGAGGGCAGTGGCAGTAGTGGATAGTAGTAGTGGAGGGCAGTGGCAGTAGTGGATAGTAGTAGTGGAGGGTAGTGGTAGTAGTGGATAATGATGAATGGTTTTGAAAACCGACAAGTTGAAGACTGAGACACTTATGCAACACATGGGAATCTTTATTGAGGAAACGTTTCGCCACACAGTGGCTTCATCAGCCCAATACAAAGTAGAAAAGTGTAAGGAGAGGAGGAGTTTGAGATAATCAGTCTCTCAGCCTGGAGTCAATGTGTTCAGTCCATCAGTCTTGTAGAATGTACAGCATAGGGCCATAGACGTGGCTTATATACAGTGGACCCCCGCATACCGGACGCATCGCATACCGTACAATCCGCATACCGGACGCTTTGATCGCAAAAATTTTGCCTCGCATACCGCCCAAAAACCCGCTCACCGCCCTTCGTCCGAGACGCGTCCAATGTGCGGCCTGAGCCACGCTCACATGTTCCGCCGGTGGCATTGTTTACCAGCCAGCCTCCGCGGTAACATCCAAGCATACAATCGGAACATTTCGTATTATTACAGTGTTTTTGGTGATTTTTTTTCTGGAAAATAAGTGACCATGGGCCCCAAGAAGGCTTCTAGTGCCAACCCTACAGCAATAAGGGTGAGAATTACTATGGAGATGAAGAAAAAGATCATTGATAAGTATGAAAGTGGAGTGCGTGTCTCCGAGCTGGCCAGGTTGTATAATAAACCCCAATCAACCATCGCTACTATTGGTGGTACAGCTGCTGCTGTACCACCGTCAGCTGCTGCTGCACTGTCAGCTGCTGCTGCACTGTCAGCTGCTGCTGCACTGTTAGCTGCTGCTGCTGCTGTAGTACCGTCTGCTGCTGCTGTAGCATCGTCTGCTGCTGCTGTAGCATCGTCTGCTGCTGCTGTAGCATCGTCTGCTGCTGCTGTAGCATCATCTGCTGCTGCTGTAGCATCGTCTGCTGCTGCTGTAGCATCGTCTGTTGCTGCTGTAGCATCGTCTGTTGCTGCTGTAGCATCGTCTGCTGCTGCTGTAGCATCGTCTGCTGCTGCTGTAGCATCATCTGTTGCTGCTGTAGCATCGTCTGCTGCTGCTGTAGCATCGTCTGCTGTTGCTGTAGCATCGTCTGCTGCTGCTGTAGCATCGTCTGTTGCTGCTGTAGCATCGTCTGCTGCTGCTGTAGCATCGTCTGCTGCTGCTGTAGCATCGTCTGCTGCTGCTGTAGCATCGTCTGCTGCTGCTGTAGCATCGTCTGCTGCTGCTGTAGCATCGTCTGTTGCTGCTGTAGCATCGTCTGTTGCTGCTGTACCACCGTCAGCTGCTGCTGCTGCTGTAGCACCGTTGTTGGTGTGGCTTATTGAGAATACCAAGAAACAATTAACCCCAGAGGATTTGCCACCCAGGATAACCCAAAAAAGTCAGTGTCATCGAAGACTGTCTAACTTATTTCCATTGGGGCCCTTAATCTTGTCTCCCAGGATGCAACCCACACCAGTCGACTAACACCCAGGTGAACAGGGAAAATGCCTGGAACTAGTGCTCATATTGGTGAATTTAGAGCCAGCAAAGGTTGGTTTGAGAGATTTAAGAATCGTAGTGGCATACACAGTGTGATAAGGCCTGTTCTGGAAGAAAATGCCAAACAGGACCTACAGTACTCAGGAGAAAAAGGCACTCCCAGGACACAGTGTCTCATCAGTCATTGCTGCATCTTCAATAAAGGTAAGTGTCATTTATTCTTCATTTAGTAGAGTAGTACATGCACAATATATATTGTGCATGTATCCTTCTCTTTGTGTGTAGGAAAATGTATATTTCATGTGGTAAAAATTTTTTTTTCATACTTTTGGGTGTCTTGCAAGGATTAATTTGATTTCCATTATTTCTTATGGGGAAAATTCATTCGCATACCGAACATTTCGCATAACAACCAGCCCTCTTGCACGGATTAAGGTCGCTATGCGGGGGTCCACTGTACTGTAGTCAGGTGAGGCGAAGCAGGAGGAGGTGGGGTCGTAGTGGTACCATCCACTAGTCGAAGTAGATTTTTGTCCAAAGATTGGACAAGTTTTGAAGAATTCTTTGTATCAAGATCCCATGATGATGCAGTGTCTGACAGTTGTGGTGAATGGTTTTGAAAACCGACAAGTTGAAGATTGAGACACTTATGCAACATATGGAATCTTTATTGAGGAAACGTTTTGCCACACAGTGGCTTCATCAGTCCAATACAACTGTCAGACACTGCATCATCATGGGAACTTGATACAAAGAATTCTTCAAAACTTGTCCAACCTTTGGACGAAGACCTACATCGAATAGTGGATGGTACCACTATGTGTCCCCCCCCGCCTCCTGCTTCGCCTCACCTGACCACAGTATATAAGCCATGTCTATGGCCCTATGCTGTACATTCTACAAGATTGATGGACTGAACACATCAACTCCAGGCTGAGGGACTGATTACCTCAAACTCCTCCTCTCCTTACACTTTTCTAATTTGTATTGGACTGATGAAGTCACTGTGCGGCAAAACGTTTCCTCAATAAAGATTCCGACATGTTGCATAAGTGTCTCAGTAGTGGATAGTAGTAGTGGAGAGTAATGGTAGCAGTGGATAGTAGTAGTGGAGGGTAGTGGTAGTAGTGGATAGCAGTAGTGGAGGGTAGTGGTAGTAGTGGAGGGCAGTGGAGGGCAGTGGTGGTAGTGGACAGTAGTGGTGGAGGGTAGTAGCAGTAGTGGATGGTAGTGGTAGTAGTGGATGGCAGTGGTAGTAGTGGATAGCAGTAGTGAAGGGTAGTGGCAGTAGTGGATAGTAGTAGTGGAGGGTAGTGGTAGTAGTGGATAGCAGTAGTGGAGGGTAGTGGTAGTAGTGGAGGGCAGTGGCAGTAGTGGACAGTAGTAGTGGAGGGTAGTAGCAGTAGTAGATAGCAGTAGTGGATGGTAGTGGTAGTAGTGGATAGTAGTAGTGGACAGCAGTGGTAGTAGTGGAGGGTAGTGGCAATAGTGGATAATAGTAGTGGAGGGTAGTGGCAGTAGTGGATAGTAACAAATAACAAAAAAAGGCACAATACCGTGACTGGAACGATACACAAATAACCCACACATAGAAGAGAGGAGCTTACAACGACGTTTCGGTCTGACTTGGACCATTTACAAAGTCACACTAACGAGAAGCAGAGCAGGACGGGTATACAGTAGGGCCCCGCTTTATGGCGTTCCGCTAATACAGTCATTTCAAATTATGACCAAAACTCACTATACGGCTCCCCCCACCTGACATTTTAATACGGTCACCGTGCCCCACCCTGTTTGTTTACATTCTCTGTGAGATTCGTAAGCACTAAATCTCTCCATTATGTCTGGAAACTCCAAAATTTCAAGTGTTTTTAAAAGTTATTTCATATTTTATATATACTCTGATAATTATACTTATGTATACCTGTACCTAAATAAACTTACGTACTGTGCTGGCATGCAGGTACACATTAAAATCAGTAAGAGTGTCTTATATCTCGAGATGTCATATTAGTACTGATAATAATAATCACCAAGTCTCATTAAATGTCGTATATTACGTTAATATACACATTTTCATTAATCCATCCATGATACTTTTTCAAAATTATATAATAAACACGATACATAACATATAAAGATGATAAATACACCCCACAATAGAATAAATAAACATAAATATGAGATGTGGTAGCCAGATAACTTGTACAAGTGACGGCAAGAATAACACTTTCTCTAGTCTAGCATAAGAGAAAATGTGTTACTGGGGTAACTGTAGAAAATTATTCCTTTTGTATGTATGTAAGTTTATTTATTCAGATATACACAAATACATTTACATAGATTATCATACATAACAGCATATGTGTAGAGAACCCAGGATAACCCAAAAAAGTCAGACAGAGTGACTTATTTCCATTGCCTTCACTCAGAGCGTCATTTCTTCTCAAAATGATGTTACATGAGAATGGGAGTGTTCCTCTTTATTTATTCTACCGTATCAATGTAGAGACAACTTGTACACAATGTAACTTGTACACAAACCGGACGTGTACACTTTGTTTGTTTACAAAACTTACGTTCACCTGGTTTGTTTGCATAACTCTTCGCCTGTCCTCCCTCACGTACTCATTCTCTCTCTCTCTCTCATTTATTTGTTTTACAGTGGAACCTCAAAAATCGAACTTAATCCGTTCCAGGAGCTAGTTCTAAATTCAAAAAGTCTGAAATTCGAAGCAATATTTCCCATAAGAAATAATGGAAATACAATTAATCCGTTCCAGAAACCAAAAAATATTCACACAAAAAATACATTTTATAGAGATTAATTACAGTTTTACATAAAACAAATACTATAGTTTTTAATTATGTATAGTAATACATATAAAATAACATTTTTACTTACCTTTATTGAAGATTGGTGATGGCATCTGGAAGATAGGGAGGAGGAGAGAGGGAGTTGGGGTTAGTGTTTGGAAGGAGAATCCCCCTCCATGAGGACTTCAGGTAAAGCCCTCTCTGAGGTTACTTCCCTTCTCTGTCTTTTAATGCCACTAGGACCAGCTCCCTCTCTGAGGTTACTTCCCTTCTCTGTCTTTTAATGCCACTAGGACCAGCTTGAGAGTCTCTGGACCCCTGTCTCACAAAATAACTGTCCACAGTCCTCTGTTTCTGGCACCTCTTTAACATTTCCCTAAAATGGGACATGGTTCTGTCACTGAACTTGTTGCAAAGATGGCTTGTTTCAGCTTGCTCAGGGTGGTACTTCTGCACAAACATTTGGACATCATTCCACTTGGCACAAATCTCCTTAATCTTTGAAGAAGGCACCTCATCCACTCCCTATATTAACACCTTTCGCAACATCAGCTTCCTTGATTTGTTCTTTCTTTGACAGGATAGAACCAATGGTCGACTTGTTTTTCACATACATCCTGGCAAGCTCAACAAGTCTCACACCACTCTCATACTTCTGTATTATTTCCTTCTTCACATCTATGGTGTTTTTCACTTTGTTTACCACAGGGGTACCACTAGCAAGTTTCTTTGGGCCCATGGCAGCTTATTTCACAGTCCCACAAGCACTAAACACAACGAAATAATCGTAAAATGCATGAATGAGAGCGCAGGTTAGTGTTCACTCAAGCATAAACAAAGCTAGACTGCTCACAGCGCCTGCGCGGGGACGTGGACAGAGCGAGCGGCAGATAGGTCCCATACCCGGCAGTCCAAAAATAGGGGTGCGTTCGATAATAGGGACACAGTTTGTCCAAAAAAATCGTCCTATTTTCGAAACATTCGATATGTGATACGTTCGATTTTTGAGGTTCCACTGTATCTTGTTTACTCACCTCTGACCCTACATTAAGACTACAAATATTTTAAGGTAGTAATGAGTGAATTGTATATGCATTTTATCACTCTGGGTGGAATGGCCTGGTATGGTAGCCAGGCTGACTACCATACATACCACACTTGATTTCTTACAATAAATAGTACTCATCTCACCCTAGATTAAGACTACAAATATTTTAAGGTAAGTAATGAGTGCACTGTGTGTATTGTACTTTTTTATTGTTTTTTGATGCCTAGTTCTATTGCTAACTTAATATATGTTAGTGTAAGCTTGTTATCTAGTATTTGTATGCATTTATAAGGGAAAAAAAAGGGTGTTCCACAGCTGGCTGTGGTGCAGCAGCAGCAGAAGCTGACCGTGGCACAGCAACAGCAGCTGACCGTGGTACAGCAGCAGCTGACCATGGTGCAGCAGCAGCTGACCATGGTACAGCAGCAGCTGACCGTGGTGCAGCAGCAGCTGACCGTGGAGCAGCAGCAGCTGACCGTGGAGCAGCAGCAGCTGACCATGGTACAATAGTATTTCTCACCCTTTTTTACCACAGGGTTGGCACTAGAAGCTTTCTTTGGGCCCATGGTGGCTTATTTAGCAGTTACAAACACTAAAAACACTGGAATAATACAAAATTTATTGAATGTATGCATGCAACCATCCGCCCTGGCTTGTAAACAATGTCACACTTGCTCAGCTGAGGCGCTCAGGCCAGACGGACCAGATGGCCACGTTCGGGATGAACGATGTAAGTTGAGTTTTTCAACATAGGTCAGGGTCAAATTATTACGCTGACAAGCATCTTAAGTCAGTTTTATTGTAGGTTGAGGCCATCGTGAGTCAGGGGTCCACTGTACATACAAACCAAAAGCAGAGCTAAAAGGACTGAGCTACGAGAAGTGTGTGTCTAAGCTGGATCCCAGTATCAAAGCTAGAGTTGTGGTGCTGGTCAAGGGCTTGTGATACAAGGAGTTAGAGCTGCATCCCATTCCCTAGGAATGAGATGAAGCAATCATGTTTGGTCCCAAACAAACAGAAACAGCATCAGAGAAGAGGTGAGATGATTACCATTTAGTTCTACAAAGTGTAATATGTGTCTAATTTATCAATGATTTATACAGTGCCACAGTAGAAATAAAGATGGACCTGGAACAAGATGGCCCCACTTTACAGCGCTCTGCTTTACAGTGTTTCGCTAATGCAGCAGTTTTCAGTTATACCCATTCTTCATTTAGTCAAGACTTCCTACAATAAATATATTCACCACTAACTATAAGCAAAAGATGAAAATATTTTAATGTAAGTAATGTGCAAATTGTATATGCATTTTTTAGGCCTAGCTTTATTGTTCACTTAATAAATGATAGTGTAAACATGTTATTAGGCTTTTATATGCATTTGAAAGTAAAAAAGGGCTATGATTCACTTTACAGCAATTTTTGCTTTACAGCAGCAGCCCAGAACCTAACCTGCTGTATAAACAGGGCCCTCCTGTATGGTAACCAATAAACTGTAGGTAGGAGACATGTATGCACAGATCAAAACATTTATTAAGGAAACATTTCACCCTGAAGCAGCAGCTGGTGGCAAGACGTTGCCTTACTAAATGTCCTAAATAGTGCAAGTGTATCCCTGACCTACAATAGAAATGAACTCCCCACAGTGCGTCAAAAATGACGTGAACTAACATATGTACATCTGTCATTGAAAGAGGTGGGACCAAGAGCTAAAGTTCAACCCATTCAAACTCACATAGGTAACAACATACTTAAACATACCTTGTATATTTACAAATATTTTTTTTCCTGGGCAAATCTCAACAAAGCATCTCTCAGTGTCATTAGTAATATTGGCAGAATTTTATCAATACATTGTACACTGCTAACAATAACAACAAAAAACAGACACTGAAGACCAGAGTTTTGATCTACAATGTGTGTTTTCTCTTCATGAAATTTCTAAGCTGATACTTGTATTAATAATAAAAATAAAAATGCCTTTTAAACACTTTCTAACACTGAATTCATTGCTAACAAAAAGTTAAAGAAATTAAATCAAATAAAAGTTCATATTTTTATAAATAATCTATTCTACTTTGAATATACAGAGCTGGATTAAGATTTTGTAGGCCCCTGGGCTACAAGTACTGTAAGGCCCCTGGGCTACAAGTACTGTAACGCCCCTGGGCTACAAGTACTGTAAGGCCCCTGGGCTAGAGTACTCTGAGGGGCCCCAGTGATATTTTCAAAGGGAAAAAAGTTTAAGAAATATTAAATTTATTTTTACAAGGCTAACCACAATTAAAATTCAAACATTTACTTTGCATAATTTCTTGGAAACAACTTTCTCCAAAAATCAGCAAATTGTAAGTTGTTGAGAACATCTCTGGAGGCCCTCCAGCTGGTGGAGGCCCTCCAGCTGGTGGAGGCCTCTGGGTTGCAGCCCCTAAAGCCCATGCCTTAATCCAGCCCTCTGAGTATAACATCTCAGCTCAGAATCTCATGTCTTCTACAGTACATTATTTTTGTTTACTAGTAACAAAGACAACTAACAGCACTACACCACTACATGAATGGCACCATCTCACTTGCTATTAATTGCTCTAACTAGCAACTCCAAGCACTCACCGTCATCCTCATCATCATCATCGTCACGGTAGAGTATAGGTCCATCCTCGTCGTCGTCGTCCACTCGAGACTCTTGCAACGAGTTGGGGAGGACAGTGTTGGGAGGAAGGTAGGTGAAAGGAACACTGTTCTCCTTATTTTCCCCTGATGACTTGTCTCCGTCTCCTCTGCTATAAGAGAACCGGATGGGCTTGGTGCTGTGGTGGGATGAAAAACATGGCTTAATTCTAGCAGACTACAAAAGGAATGCTTATTGTCATGCATAAGTCATGCAGAATATTCCTCATTTCGTTCAACATCTAGACCACCTATAAATCTCATATAATATATTATCTCATGACAATGATAGGCTTATAAATTTTATTTTTTAATAATTCACTTTAATATTTATAAACAGAACAGCAAAATTTAGTGGCCACATTGTAAATCTGTAAACATGACATAAATGAACTGAGATAATGTTTACACTGATAAGTATAATAGAGACCTTCAAGCCATAAAATCCTATAATATTTTAATGGTGAATCTCACTGGCAGCAAATACTGAATACCTGTACTTTCAACCCTAATTAGATTAGCTATTGAAAGATATAAAAATTACAGATTTGAGATTCCATCATTAATATTAGAGCACAGTTCTTGTACAACTGTGATTGTTTACAATGATTATCTGTCATTGGAATCAGTGGCCAAGTACAAATGTTTACTGAGTATTAATCAATATCCACAATACAATATGACTTTTTGGTCAACCTAATTTTTAAACTAGGACTTCTCACTTACATAAAATAATTTTTAAATATGTGCAAAGCTCGCAAGAGCAAAAAAAAATTGCAGAATTCAGTACCACGTCATGCATTAGATTAAAAATTTAAACTGGTCACTGCATCCGAGAATATGCTTTAAAAATGGTTTTTATACTTGCATAACTTCAGAAGCCTGAGCCACTACTATCCAAGACACCTTAGTGGCAACACTGATTTAGCACATTCATTTTGGGGGGTTTATGAGATTACCATAATATTTTGGGGCAAAGATAACTGAACCAAGTTTTTAAACTTCTGATAAACATAGTACACATTAGATCCTCATTGTAATAAGGTTTTTAAGTATCATGCAGGTTTTGTCTGGACATGCAAAATAGCCAGCAACATGCAAGACAATGAAGCCCAGGTCAATGGAAAGCCTTGAAAATTTTGGCAGTTCAAGACAAGTTGGTTTTCCCTTTTGCATTAATCAATTAATAAAAACTAATGATTCCAGCATCCCTACCTAAATAAATAAATAAATAAATAAATAAATATAAATATATATATATGTATATATATATATGTATATATATATATATATATATATATATATATATATATATATATATATGTATATATATATATATATATATTTTTTTTTTTTTTTATTATCACACCGGCCGATTCCCACCAAGGCAGGGTGGCCCGAAAAAGAAAAACTTTCACCATCATTCACTCCATCACTGTCTTGCCAGAAGGGTGCTTTACACTACAGTTTTTAAACTGCAACATTAACACCCCTCCTTCAGAGTGCAGGCACTGTACTTCCCATCTCCAGGACTCAAGTCCGGCCTGCCGGTTTCCCTGAATCCCTTCATAAATGTTACTTTGCTCACACTCCAACAGCACGTCAAGTATTAAAAACCATTTGTCTCCATTCACTCCTATCAAACACGCTCACGCATGCCTGCTGGAAGTCCAAGCCCCTCGCACACAAAACCTCCTTTACCCCCTCCCTCCAACCCTTCCTTGGCCGACCCCTACCCCGCCTTCCTTCCACTACAGACTGATACACTCTTGAAGTCATTCTGTTTCGCTCCATTCTCTCTACATGTCCGAACCACCTCAACAACCCTTCCTCAGCCCTCTGGACAACAGTTTTGGTAATCCCGCACCTCCTCCTAACTTCCAAACTACGAATTCTCTGCATTATATTCACACCACACATTGCCCTCAGACATGACATCTCCACTGCCTCCAGCCTTCTCCTCGCTGCAACATTCATCACCCACGCTTCACACCCATATAAGAGCGTTGGTAAAACTATACTCTCATACATTCCCCTCTTTGCCTCCAAGGACAAAGTTCTTTGTCTCCACAGACTCCTAAGTGCACCACTCACTCTTTTTCCCTCATCAATTCTATGATTCACCTCATCTTTCATAGACCCATCCGCTGACACGTCCACTCCCAAATATCTGAATACGTTCACCTCCTCCATACTCTCTCCCTCCAATCTGATATTCAATCTTTCATCACCTAATCTTTTTGTTATCCTCATAACCTTACTCTTTCCTGTATTCACCTTTAATTTTCTTCTTTTGCACACCCTACCAAATTCATCCACCAATCTCTGCAACTTCTCTTCAGAATCTCCCAAGAGCACAGTGTCATCAGCAAAGAGCAGCTGTGACAACTCCCACTTTGTGTGTGATTCTTTATCTTTTAACTCCACGCCTCTTGCCAAGACCCTCGCATTTACTTCTCTTACAACCCCATCTATAAATATATTAAACAACCACGGTGACATCACACATCCTTGTCTAAGGCCTACTTTTACTGGGAAAAAATTTCCCTCTTTCCTACATACTCTAACTTGAGCCTCACTATCCTCGTAAAAACTCTTCACTGCTTTCAGTAACCTACCTCCTACACCATACACTTGCAACATCTGCCACATTGCCCCCCTATCCACCCTGTCATACGCCTTTTCCAAATCCATAAATGCCACAAAGACCTCTTTAGCCTTATCTAAATACTGTTCACTTATATGTTTCACTGTAAACACCTGGTCCACACACCCCCTACCTTTCCTAAAGCCTCCTTGTTCATCTGCTATCCTATTCTCCGTCTTACTCTTAATTCTTTCAATTATAACTCTACCATACACTTTACCAGGTACACTCAACAGACTTATCCCCCTATAATTTTTGCACTCTCTTTTATCCCCTTTGCCTTTATACAAAGGAACTATGCATGCTCTCTGCCAATCCCTAGGTACCTTACCCTCTTCCATACATTTATTAAATAATTGCACCAACCACTCCAAAACTATATCCCCACCTGCTTTTAACATTTCTATCTTTATCCCATCAATCCCGGCTGCCTTACCCCCTTTCGTTTTACCTACTGCCTCACGAACTTCCCCCACACTCACAACTGGCTCTTCCTCACTCCTACAAGATGTTATTCCTCCTTGCCCTATACACGAAATCACAGCTTCCCTATCTTCATCAACATTTAACAATTCCTCAAAATATTCCTTCCATCTTCCCAATACCTCTAACTCTCCATTTAATAACTCTCCTCTCCTATTTTTAACTGACAAATCCATTTGTTCTCTAGGCTTTCTTAACTTGTTAATCTCACTCCAAAACTTTTTCTTATTTTCATCAAAATTTGTTGATAACATCTCACCCACTCTCTCATTTGCTCTCTTTTTACATTGCTTCACCACTCTCTTAACTTCTCTCTTTTTCTCCATATACTCTTCCCTCCTTGCATCACTTCTACTTTGTAAAAACTTCTCATATGCTAACTTTTTCTCCCTTACTACTCTCTTTACATCATCATTCCACCAATCGCTCCTCTTCCCTCCTGCACCCACTTTCCTGTAACCACAAACTTCTGCTGAACACTCTAACACTACATTTTTAAACCTACCCCATACCTCTTCGACCCCATTGCCTATGCTCTCATTAGCCCATCTATCCTCCAATAGCTGTTTATATCTTACCCTAACTGCCTCCTCTTTTAGTTTATAAACCTTCACCTCTCTCTTCCCTGATGCTTCTATTCTCCTTGTATCCCATCTACCTTTTACTCTCAGTGTAGCTACAACTAGAAAGTGATCTGATATATCTGTGGCCCCTCTATAAACATGTACATCCTGAAGTCTACTCAACAGTCTTTTATCTACCAATACATAATCCAACAAACTACTGTCATTTCGCCCTACATCATATCGTGTATACTTATTTATCCTCTTTTTCTTAAAATATGTATTACCTATAACTAAACCCCTTTCTATACAAAGTTCAATCAAAGGGCTCCCATTATCATTTACACCTGGCACCCCAAACTTACCTACCACACCCTCTCTAAAAGTTTCTCCTACTTTAGCATTCAAGTCCCCTACCACAATTACTCTCTCACTTGGTTCAAAGGCTCCTATACATTCACTTAACATCTCCCAAAATCTCTCTCTCTCCTCTGCATTCCTCTCTTCTCCAGGTGCATACACGCTTATTATGACCCACTTCTCGCATCCAACCTTTACTTTAATCCACATAATTCTTGAATTTACACATTCATATTCTCTTTTCTCCTTCCATAACTGATCATTTAACATTACTGCTACCCCTTCCTTTGCTCTAACTCTCTCAGATACTCCAGATTTAATCCCATTTATTTCCCCCCACTGAAACTCTCCTACCCCCTTCAGCTTTGTTTCGCTTAGGGCCAGGACATCCAACTTCTTTTCATTCATAACATCAGCAATCATCTGTTTCTTGTCATCCGCACTACATCCACGCACATTTAAGCAACCCAGTTTTATAAAGTTTTTCTTCTTCTCTTTTTTAGTAATTGTATACAGGAGAAGGGGTTACTAGCCCATTGCTCCCGGCATTTTAGTCGCCTCATACGACACGCATGGCTTACGGAGGAAAGATTCTTTTCCACTTCCCCATGGACAATAGAAGAAATAAAAAAGAACAAGAGCTATTTAGAAAAAGGAGAATATATATATATATATATATATATATATATATATATATATATATATATATACATACACACACACACACACACACACAGGTCTCCCTCAACATTCGCGAGGGTTAGGGGATCAAGAGCCTCGTGAATGTTGAAAAACCGTGAATGTTTGGTGCCCCAATATATTGTAGGGAAATATAATACAATGCTGCTTCCTTAAAACTTGGCCAACCATGAACAATCATAAAGTACGTGAAAACGTCGTAAATTGTAATAAATACATACGTAATGCCTTAATAACATGTATGTTATTAAATACCACTGCCTCAACCACTGCAAGTCCTTACTACCCTCCCTCCGACCCCCACAACTGGCAGCCAGCCCTCCCACCACTGTGTGGTGAGTGTTTTGTTTGTTCATTATTTGCTATTAAACTACAGTATAAATAATGTAAACCCATCCATGACTGCATATTAGAATGGCTATTCAGACAGGTATTGGAAGGTGACATCATGTGTTTACTCTTGAACACAGCAAGGAATCAAACATTTCTGCTACTGCTAATAATAATAATAATAATAATAATAATAATAATAATAATAATAATAATAATAATAATAATAATAATAATAATATAATAAAAATAATAATAATAATAATAATAATAATAATAATAATAAATACGATAGAATTGAAGAAGGAAATTGTACAAAAATACGAGGGCTGAAGCAGTGGTGGAGGAAGTGGTTGACACATCGTCAGTGTGGCTTTGTTTATGCTGGAGTGAGCATTAGTCTCCGTGCTCTTCCAAACATTTCACAATAATTCATTGTATTTGGTGCTTGTAGATTGAGTGTGACTGGAGTGGTTGAGGCAGTGGTAGAGGCAGTGATAGAGGCAGTTATAGAGGCAGTGGGTGAAGCACTGCCTCTATTACTGCCTCTACCACTGCCTCTATCACTGCCTCTACCACTGCCTCTATAACTGCCTCTACCACTGCCTCTATCACTGCCTCTACCACTGCCTCTATCACTGCCTCTACCACTGCCTCTATAACTGCCTCTACCACTGCCTCTATCACTGCCTCTACCACTGCCTCTAACTGCCTCTACCACTGCCTCTATAACTTCCTCACCCACTGCCTCTACCACTGCCTCTATCACTGCCTCTATCACTGCCTCTACCACTGCCTCTACCACTGCCTCAACCACTCCAGTCACACTCAATCTACAAGCAAGCACCAAATACAATGAATTATTGTGAAATGTTTGGAAGAGCACGGAGACTAATGTTCACTCCAGCATAAACAAAGTCACACTGACGATGTGTCAACCACTTCCTCCACCACTGCTTCAACCCTCGTATTTTTGTACAATTTCCTTCTTCAATTCTATCGTATTTATTATTAGTATTATTATTATTATTATTATTATTATTATTATTTTATTATATTATTATTATTATTATTATTATTATTAGCAGTAGCATAAATGTTTGATTCCTTGCTGTGTTCAAGAGTAAACACATGATGTCACCCTCCAATACCTGTCCGAATAGCCATTCTAATATGCAGTCATGGATGGGTTTACATTATTTATACTGTAGTTTAATAGCAAATAATGAACAAACAAAACACTCACCACACAGTGGTGGGAGGGCTGGCTGCCAGTTGTGGGGGGTCGGAGGGAGGGTAGTAAGGACTCGTGGCAGTAAACTTAAATATGATTTGGAGGCTGGGAATTTGGCGGTTGGGAATTCGCGAATGTGTGAAGCCCACGAAAGTTGAAAACGTGAATGTTGAGGGAGACCTGTATGTATGTATGTATATATGTATGTATGTATGTATATTATATATATATATATATATATATATATATATATACATATATATATATATATATATATATATATATATATATATATATATACCATACATATATATATATATTTTTTTTATTTATTTATTATCACACTGGCCGATTCCCACCAAGGCAGGGTGGCCCGAAAAAGAAAAACTTTCACCATCATTCACTCCATCACTGTCTTGTCTTGCCAGAAGGGTGCTTTACACTACAGTTTTTAAACTGCAACATTAACACCCCTCCTTCAGAGTGCAGGCACTGTACTTCCCATCTCCAGGACTCAAGTCCGGCCTGCCGGTTTCCCTGAACCCCTTCATAAATGTTACTTTGCTCACACTCCAACAGCACGTCAAGTATTAAAAACCATTTGTCTCCATTCACTCCTATCAAACATGCTCAAGCATGCCTGCTGGAAGTCCAAGCCCCTCGCACACAAAACCTCCTTTACCCCCTCCCTCCAACCTTTCCTAGGCCGACCCCTACCCTGCCTTCCTTCCACTACAGACTGATACACTCTTGAAGTCACTCTGTTTCGCTCCATTCACTCTACATGTCCGAACCACCTCAACAACCCTTCCTCAGCCCTCTGGACAACAGTTTTGGTAATCCCGCACCTCCTCCTAACTTCCAAACTACGAATTCTCTGCATTATATTCACACCACACATGGCCCTCAGACATGACATCTCCACTGCCTCCAGCCTTCTCCTCGCTGCAACATTCATCACCCATGCTTCACACCCATATAAGAGCGTTGGTAAAACTATACTCTCATACATTCCCCTCTTTGTCTCCACAGACTCCTAAGTGCACCACTCACCCTTTTCCCCTCATCAATTCTATGATTCACCTCATCTTTCATAGACCCATCCGCTGACACGTCCACTCCCAAATATCTGAATACATTCACCTCCTCCATACTCTCTCCCTCCAATCTGATATCCAATCTTTCATCACCTAATCTTTTTGTTATCCTCATAACCTTACTCTTTCCTGTATTCACTTTCAATTTTCTTCTTTTGCACACCCTACCAAATTCATCCACCAATCTCTGCAACTTCTCTTCAGAATCTCCCAAGAGCACAGTGTCATCAGCAAAGAGCAACTGTGACAACTCCCACTTTATGTGTGATTCTTTATCTTTTAACTCCACGCCTCTTGCCAAGACCCTCGCATTTACTTCTCTTACAACCCCATCTATAAATATATTAAACAACCACAGTGACATCACACATCCTTGTCTAAGGCCTACTTTTACTGGGAAATAATTTCCCTCTTTCCTACATACTCTAACTTGAGCCTCACTATCCTCGTAAAAACTCTTCACTGCTTTCAGTAACCTACCTCCTACACCATACACCTGCAACATCTGCCACATTGCCCCCCTATCCACCCTGTCAAACGCCTTTTCCAAATCCATAAATGCCACAAAGACCTCTTTAGCCTTATCTAAATACTGTTCACTTATATGTTTCACTGTAAACACCTGGTCCACACACCCCCTACCTTTCCTAAAGCCTCCTTGTTCATCTGCTATCCTATTCTCCATCTTACTCATAATTCTTTCAATAATAACTCTAGCATACACTTTACCAGGTATACTCAACAGACTTATCCCCCTATAATTTTTGCACTCTCTTTTATCCCCTTTGCCTTTATACAAAGGAACTATACATGCTCTCTGCCAATCCCTAGGTACCTTACCCTCTTCCATATATTTATTAAATAATTGCACCAACCACTCCAAAACTATATCCCCACCTGCTTTTAACATTTCTATCTTTATCCCATCAATCCCGGCTGCCTTACCCCCTTTCATTTTACCTACTGCCTCACGAACTTCCCCCACACTCACAACTGGCTCTTCCTCACTCCTACAAGATGTTGTTCGTCCTTGCCCTATACACGAAATCACAGCTTCCGTATCTTCATCAACATTTAACAATTCCTCAAAATATTCCCTCCATCTTCCCAATACCTCTAACTCTCCATTTAATAACTCTCCTCTCCTATTTTTAACTGACAAATCCATTTGTTCTCTAGGCTTTCTTAACTTGTTAATCTCACTCCAAAACTTTTTCTTATTTTCAACAAAATTTGTTGATAACATCTCACCCACTCTCTCACTTGCTCTCTTTTTACATTGCTTCACCACTCTCTTAACCTCTCTCTTTTTCTCCATATACTCTTCCCTCCTTGCATCACTTCTACTTTGTAAAAACTTCTCATATGCTAACTTTTTCTCCCTTACTACTCTCTTTACATCATCATTCCACCAATCGCTCCTCTTCCCTCCCGCACCCATTTTCCTGTAACCACAAACTTCTGCTGAACACTCTAACACTACATTTTTAAACCTACCCCATACCTCTTCGACCCCATTGCCTATGCTCTCATTAGCCCATCTATCCTCCAATAGCTGTTTATATCTTACCCTAACTGCCTCCTCTTTTAGTTTATAAACCTTCACCTCTCTCTTCCCTGATGCTTCTATTCTCCTTGTATCCCATCTACCTTTTACTCTCAGTGTAGCTACAACTGATCTGATATATCTGTGGCCCCTCTATAAACATGTACATCCTGAAGTCTACTCAACAGTCTTTTATCTACCAATACATAATCCAACAAACTACTGTCATTTCGCCCTACATCATATCTTGTATACTTATTTATCCTCTTTTTTCTTAAAATATGCATTACCTATAACTAAACCCCTTTATATACAAAGTTCAATCAAAGGGCTCCCATTATCATTTACACCTGGCACCACAAACTTACCTACCACACCCTCTCTAAAAGTTTCTCCTACTTTAGCATTCAGGTCCCCTAACCACAATTACTCTCTCACTTGGTTCAAAGGCTCCTATACATTCACTTAACATCTCCCAAAATCTCTCTCCTCTACATTCCTCTCTTCTCCAGGTGCATACACGCTTATTATGATCCACTTTTCGCATCCAACCTTTACTTTAATCCACATAATTCTTGAATTTACACATTCATATTCTCTTTTCTCCTTCCATAACTGATCATTTAACATTACTGCTACCCCTTCCTTTGCTCTAACTCTCTCAGATACTCCAGATTTAATCCCATTTATTTCCCCCCACCGAAACTCCCCTACCTCCTTCAGCTTTGTTTCGCTTAGGGCCAGGACATCCAACTTCTTTTCATTCATAACATCAGCAATCATCTGTTTCTTGTCATCCGCACTACATCCACGCACATTCAAGCATCCCAGTTTTATAAAGTTTTTCTTCTTCTCTTTTTTAGTAAATGTCTACAGGAGAAGGGGTTACTAGCCCATTGCTCCCGGCATTTATATATATATTTTTATTTTTTTTATTATCACACCGGCCGATTCCCACCAAGGCAGGGTGGCCCGAAAAAGAAAAACTTTCACCATCATTCACTCCATCACTGTCTTGCCAGAAGGGTGCTTTACACTACAGTTTTTAAACTGCAACATTAACACCCCTCCTTCAGAGTGCAGGCACTGTACTTCCCATCTCCAGGACTCAAGTCCGGCCTGCCGGTTTCCCTGAATCCCTTCATAAATGTTACTTTGCTCACACTCCAACAGCACGTCAAGTATTAAAAACCATTTGTCTCCATTCACTCCTATCAAACACGCTCACGCATGCCTGCTGGAAGTCCAAGCCCCTCGCACACAAAACCTCCTTTACCCCCTCCCTCCAACCCTTCCTAGGCCGACCCCTACCCCGCCTTCCTTCCACTACAGACTGATACACTCTTGAAGTCATTCTGTTTCGCTCCATTCTCTCTACATGTCCGAACCACCTCAACAACCCTTCCTCAGCCCTCTGGACAACAGTTTTGGTAATCCCGCACCTCCTCCTAACTTCCAAACTACGAATTCTCTGCATTATATTCACACCACACATTGCCCTCAGACATGACATCTCCACTGCCTCCAGCCTTCTCCTCGCTGCAACATTCATCACCCACGCTTCACACCCATATAAGAGCGTTGGTAAAACTATACTCTCATACATTCCCCTCTTTGCCTCCAAGGACAAAGTTCTTTGTTTCCACAGACTCCTAAGTGCACCACTCACTCTTTTTCCCTCATCAATTCTATGATTCACCTCATCTTTCATAGACCCATCCGCTGACACGTCCACTCCCAAATATCTGAATACGTTCACCTCCTCCATACTCTCTCCCTCCAATCTGATATTCAATCTTTCATCACCTAATCTTTTTGTTATCCTCATAACCTTACTCTTTCCTGTATTCACCTTTAATTTTCTTCTTTTGCACACCCTACCAAATTCATCCACCAATCTCTGCAACTTCTCTTCAGAATCTCCCAAGAGCACAGTGTCATCAGCAAAGAGCAGCTGTGACAACTCCCACTTTGTGTGTGATTCTTTATCTTTTAACTCCACGCCTCTTGCCAAAACCCTCGCATTTACTTCTCTTACAACCCCATCTATAAATATATTAAACAACCACGGTGACATCACACATCCTTGTCTAAGGCCTACTTTTACTGGGAAAAAATTTCCCTCTTTCCTACATACTCTAACTTGAGCCTCACTATCCTCGTAAAAACTCTTCACTGCTTTCAGTAACCTACCTCCTACACCATACACTTGCAACATCTGCCACATTGCCCCCCTATCCACCCTGTCATACGCCTTTTCCAAATCCATAAATGCCACAAAGACCTCTTTAGCCTTATCTAAATACTGTTCACTTATATGTTTCACTGTAAACACCTGGTCCACACACCCCCTACCTTTCCTAAAGCCTCCTTGTTCATCTGCTATCCTATTCTCCGTCTTACTCTTAATTCTTTCAATTATAACTCTACCATACACTTTACCAGGTACACTCAACAGACTTATCCCCCTATAATTTTTGCACTCTCTTTTATCCCCTTTGCCTTTATACAAAGGAACTATGCATGCTCTCTGCCAATCCCTAGGTACCTTACCCTCTTCCATACATTTATTAAATAATTGCACCAACCACTCCAAAACTATATCCCCACCTGCTTTTAACATTTCTATCTTTATCCCATCAATCCCGGCTGCCTTACCCCCTTTCATTTTACCTACTGCCTCACGAACTTCCCCCACACTCACAACTGGCTCTTCCTCACTCCTACAAGATGTTATTCCTCCTTGCCCTATACACGAAATCACAGCTTCCCTATCTTCATCAACATTTAACAATTCCTCAAAATATTCCTTCCATCTTCCCAATACCTCTAACTCTCCATTTAATAACTCTCCTCTCCTATTTTTAACTGACAAATCCATTTGTTCTCTAGGCTTTCTTAACTTGTTAATCTCACTCCAAAACTTTTTCTTATTTTCAACAAAATTTGTTGATAACATCTCACCCACTCTCTCATTTGCTCTCTTTTTACATTGCTTCACCACTCTCTTAACTTCTCTCTTTTTCTCCATATACTCTTCCCTCCTTGCATCACTTCTACTTTGTAAAAACTTCTCATATGCTAACTTTTTCTCCCTTACTACTCTCTTTACATCATCATTCCACCAATCGCTCCTCTTCCCTCCTGCACCCACTTTCCTGTAACCACAAACTTCTGCTGAACACTCTAACACTACATTTTTAAACCTACCCCATACCTCTTCGACCCCATTGCCTATGCTCTCATTAGCCCATCTATCCTCCAATAGCTGTTTATATCTTACCCTAACTGCCTCCTCTTTTAGTTTATAAACCTTCACCTCTCTCTTCCCTGATGCTTCTATTCTCCTTGTATCCCATCTACCTTTTACTCTCAGTATAGCTACAACTAGAAAGTGATCTGATATATCTGTGGCCCCTCTATAAACATGTACATCCTGAAGTCTACTCAACAGTCTTTTATCTACCAATACATAATCCAACAAACTACTGTCATTTCGCCCTACATCATATCGTGTATACTTATTTATCCTCTTTTTCTTAAAATATGTATTACCTATAACTAAACCCCTTTCTATACAAAGTTCAATCAAAGGGCTCCCATTATCATTTACACCTGGCACCCCAAACTTACCTACCACACCCTCTCTAAAAGTTTCTCCTACTTTAGCATTCAAGTCCCCTACCACAATTACTCTCTCACTTGGTTCAAAGGCTCCTATACATTCACTTAACATCTCCCAAAATCTCTCTCTCTCCTCTGCATTCCTCTCTTCTCCAGGTGCATACACGCTTATTATGACCCACTTCTCGCATCCAACCTTTACTTTAATCCACATAATTCTTGAATTTACACATTCATATTCTCTTTTCTCCTTCCATAACTGATCATTTAACATTACTGCTACCCCTTCCTTTGCTCTAACTCTCTCAGATACTCCAGATTTAATCCCATTTATTTCCCCCCACTGAAACTCTCCTACCCCCTTCAGCTTTGTTTCGCTTAGGGCCAGGACATCCAACTTCTTTTCATTCATAACATCAGCAATCATCTGTTTCTTGTCATCCGCACTACATCCACGCACATTTAAGCAACCCAGTTTTATAAAGTTTTTCTTCTTCTCTTTTTTAGTAATTGTATACAGGAGAAGGGGTTACTAGCCCATTGCTCCCGGCATTTTAGTCGCCTCATACGACACGCATGGCTTACGGAGGAAAGATTCTTTTCCACTTCCCCATGGACAATAGAAGAAATAAAAAAGAACAAGAGCTATTTAGAAAAAAGAGAAAAACCTAGATGTATGTATATATATATATGCATGTGCGTGTCTGTGAAGTGTGACCAAAGTGTAAGTAGGAGTAGCAAGATATCCCTGTTATCTTAGCGTGTTTATGAGACAGAAAAAGAAACCAGCAATCCTACCATCATGCAAAACAGTTACAGGTTTTTGTTTCACAGTCATCTGGCAGGACGGTAGTACTTCCCTGGGTGGTTGCTGTCTACCAACCTACTATATATATATGCATATATATATATATATATATAAATATATATATATAAATATATATATCAATATATGTATATGTATATATATATATATATATATATATATATATTTTTTATTTTTTTATTATCACACCGGCCGATTCCCACCAAGGCAGGGTGGCCCGAAAAAGAAAAACTTTCACCATCATTCACTCCATCACTGTCTTGCCAGAAGGGTGCTTTACACTACAGTTTTTAAACTGCAACATTAACACCCCTCCTTCAGAGTGCAGGCACTGTACTTCCCATCTCCAGGACTCAAGTCCGGCCTGCCGGTTTCCCTGAATCCCTTCATAAATGTTACTTTGCTCACACTCCAACAGCACGTCAAGTATTAAAAACCATTTGTCTCCATTCACTCCTATCAAACACGCTCACGCATGCCTGCTGGAAGTCCAAGCCCCTCGCACACAAAACCTCCTTTACCCCCTCCCTCCAACCCTTCCTAGGCCGACCCCTACCCCGCCTTCCTTCCACTACAGACTGATACACTCTTGAAGTTATTCTGTTTCGCTCCATTCTCTCTACATGTCCGAACCACCTCAACAACCCTTCCTCAGCCCTCTGGACAACAGTTTTGGTAATCCCGCACCTCCTCCTAACTTCCAAACTACGAATTCTCTGCATTATATTCACACCACACATTGCCCTCAGACATGACATCTCCACTGCCTCCAGCCTTCTCCTCGCTGCAACATTCATCACCCACGCTTCACACCCATATAAGAGCGTTGGTAAAACTATACTCTCATACATTCCCCTCTTTGCCTCCAAGGACAAAGTTCTTTGTCTCCACAGACTCCTAAGTGCACCACTCACTCTTTTTCCCTCATCAATTCTATGATTCTATGATATATATATATAAATATATATACAGTGGACCCCCGCTTAACGATCACCTCCAAATGCGACCAATTATGTAAGTGTATTTATGTAAGTGCGTTTGTACATGTATGTTTGGGGGTCTGAAATGGACTAATCTACTTCACAATATTCCTTATGGGAAAAAATTCGGTCAGTACTGGCACCTGAACATACTACTGGAATGAAAAAAGTTCGTTAACCGGGGGTCCACTGTATATATATATATATATACATACATACATACATATATATATATATATATATATATATATATATATATATATATATATATATATATATATATATATATATATATATATATATATATAGTTCCTTGATAATGTGAGTAGTCACGAAAGCGCTTGGAATTTCTCTATTCTTTCCGAGTGGTTGTTTTGCATATATATATATATATATATATATATATATATATATATATATATATATATATATATATATATATATATATACATACATATATATATATATATATATATATATATATATACATACATACATATACATACATACATATACATACATATATATATATATATATATATATATATATATATATATATATATTTTTTTTTTTTTTATATATTTTTTTCAACAAGTCGGTCGTCTCCCACCGAGGCAGGGTGACCCAAAAAAAAAAGAAAGAAAATCCCCAAAAAGAAAATACTTTCATCTTTCATCATCATTCAACACTTTCACCACACTCACACATTATCACTGCTTTTGCAGAGGTGCTCAGAATACAACAGTTTAGAAGCATATACGTATAAAGAAACACAACATATCCCTCCAAACTGCCAATATCCCAAACCCCTCCTTTAAAGTGCAGGCATTGTACTTCCCATTTCCAGGACTCAAGTCCGACTATAAGAAAATAACCGGTTTCCCTGAATCCCTTCACTAAATATTACCCTGCTCACACTCCAACAGATCGTCAGGTCCCAAGTATCATTCGTCTCCATTCACTCCTATTTAACACGCTCATGCATGCTTGCTGGAAGTCCAAGCCCCTCACCCACAAAACCTCCTTTACCCCCTCTTTCCAACCCTTTCGAGGACGACCCCTACCCCTCTTTCCTTCCCCTATAGATTTATATGCTTTCCATGTCATTCTACTTTGATCCATTCTCTCTAAATGACCAAACCACCTCAACAACCCCTCTTCAGCCCTCTGACTAATGCTTTTATTAACTCCACACCTTCTCCTAATTTCCACACTCCGAATTTTCTGCATAATATTTACACCACACATTGCCCTTAGACAGGACATCTCCACTGCCTCCAACCGTCTCCTCGCTGCTGCATTTACCACCCAAGCTTCACATCCATATAAGAGTGTTGGTACTACTATACTTTCATACATTCCCTTCTTTGCCTCCATAGATAAAGTTTTTTGACTCCACATATACCTCAACGCACCACTCACCTTTTTTCCCTCATCAATTCTATGATTAACCTCATCCTTCATAAATCCATCCGCCGACACGTCAACTCCCA
The DNA here is from genome assembly GCF_038502225.1 of Cherax quadricarinatus. NCBI lineage: Eukaryota > Metazoa > Arthropoda > Malacostraca > Decapoda > Parastacidae > Cherax > Cherax quadricarinatus. The sequence goes on from NC_091353.1 coordinate 13,167,249, forward strand.
AGTATCTGAAAACATTCACTTCTTCCATACTCCTCCTCCCGAATTTGATATCCAATTTTTCTTTATCTAAATCATTTGATACCCTCATCACCTTACTCTTTTCTATGTTCACTTTCAACTTTCTACCTTTACACACATTCTCAAACTCATCCACTAACCTTTGCAATTTTTCTTTAGAATCTCCCATAAGCACAGTATCATCAGCAAAAAGTAACTGTGTCAATTCCCATTTTGAATTTGATTCCCCATAATTTAATCCCACCCCTCTCCCGAACACCCTAGCATTTATTTCTTTTACAACCCCATCTATAAATATATTAAACAACCATGGTGACATTACACATCCCTGTCTAAGACCTACTTTTACCGGGAAGTATTCTCCCTCTCTTCTACACACCCTAACCTGAGCCTCACTATACTCATAAAAGCTCTTTACAGCATTTAGTAACTTACCACCTATTCCATATACTTGCAACATCTGCCACATTGCCCCTCTATCCACTCTATCATATGCCTTTTCTAAATCCATAAATGCAATAAAAACTTCCCTACCTTTATCTAAATACTGTTCACATATATGCTTCAATGTAAACACTTGATCTACACATCCCCTACCCACTCTGAAGCCTCCTTGCTCGTCCGCAATTCTACATTCTGTCTTACCTCTAATTCTTTCAATTATAACCCTACCGTATACTTTTCCTGGTATACTCAGTAAACTTATTCCTCTATAATTTTTACAATCTCTTTTGTCCCCTTTCCCTTTATAAAAAGGGACTATACATGCTCTTCGCCAATCCCTAGGTACCTTCCCCTCTTTCATACATTTATTAAACAAAAGTACCAACCACTCCAACACTATATCCCCCCCTGCTTTTAACATTTCTGTCATGATCCCATCAGTTCCAGCTGCTTTACCCCCTTTCATTCTACGTAATGCCTCACGTACCTCCACCACACTTACATTCTGCTCTTCTTCACTCCTAAAAGATGGTATACCTCCCTGGCCAGTGCATGAAATTATCGCCTCCCTTTCTTCCTTAACATTTAAAAGTTCCTCAAAATATTCTCGCCATCTACCTAATACCTCCCTCTCCCCATCTACTAACTCCCCTACTTTGTTTTTAACTGACAAATCCATACTTTCCCTAGGCTTTCTTAACTTGTTTAACTCACTCCAAAATTTTTTCTTATTTTCATTAAAATTTCTTGACAGTGCCTCTCCCACTCTTTCATCTGCTCTCCTTTTGCACTCTCTCACCACTCTCTTCACCTTTCTTTTACTCTCCATATACTCTGCTCTTCTTATAACACTTCTGCTTTGTAAAAACCTCTCGTAAGCTACCTTTTTCTCTTTTATCACACCCTTTACTTCATCATTCCACCAATCACTCCTCTTTCCTCCTGCCCCCACCCTCCTATAACCACAAACTTCTGCCCCACATTCCAATACTGCATTTTTAAAACTATTCCAACCCTCTTCAACCCCCCCACTACTCATCTTTGCACTAGCCCACCTTTCTGCCAATAGTCGCTTATATCTCGCCCGAACTTCCTCCTCCCTTAGTTTATACACTTTCACCTCCCTCTTACTTGTTGTTGCCACCTTCCTCTTTTCCCATCTACCTCTTACTCTAACTGTAGCTACAACTAAATAATGATCCGATATATCAGTTGCCCCTCTATAAACATGTACATCCTGGAGCCTACCCATCAACCTTTTATCCACCAATACATAATCTAACAAACTACTTTCATTACGTGCTACATCATACCTTGTATATTTATTTATCCTCTTTTTCATAAAATATGTGTTACTTATTACCAAATTTCTTTCTACACATAGCTCAATTAAAGGCTCCCCATTTACATTTACCCCTGGCACCCCAAATTTACCTACTACTCCCTCCATAACATTTTTACCCACTTTAGCATTGAAATCCCCAACCACCATTACTCTCACACTTGATTCAAAACTCCCCACGCATTCACTCAACATATATATATATATATATATATATATACATATATATATATATATATATATATATATATATATATATATATATATATATATATATATATATATATATATATATATATATATATATATAAATATATATATATATATATATATATATATATACATACATATACATACATATATATATATATATACATATATACATTATATATATATACATTTTTTTTTTTTTTTTTTTTTTTTTTTAAAAAGGCGGCCGTCTCCCACCGAGGCAGGGTGACCCAAAAAAGAAAGAAAATCCCCAAAAAGAAAATACTTTCATCATCATTCAACACTTTCACCACACTCGCACATTATCACTGTTTTTGCAGAGGTGCTCAGAATACAACAGTCTAGAAGCATACACATATAAAGATACACAACATATCCCTCCAAACTGCCAATATCCCAAACCCCTCCTTTAAAGTGCAGGCATTGTACTTCCCATTTCCAGGACTCAAGTCCGACTATATGAAAATAACCGGTTTCCCTGAATCCCTTCACTAAATATTACCCTGCTCACACTCCAACAGATCGTCAGGTCCCAAGTACCATTCGTCTCCATTCACTCCTATCTAACACGCTCACGCACGCTTGCTGGAAGTCCAAGCCCCTTACCCACAAAACCTCCTTTACCCCCTCTCTCCAACCCTTTCGAGGACGACCCCTACCCCGCCTTCCTTCCCCTATAGATTTATATGCTTTCCATGTCATTCTACTTTGATCCATTCTCTCTAAATGACCAAACCACCTCAACAACCCCTCTTCTGCCCTCTGACTAATACTTTTATTAACTCCACACCTTCTCCTAATTTCCACACTCCGAATTTTCTGCATAATATTTACACCACACATTGCCCTTAAACAGGACATCTCCACTGCCTCCAACCGTCTCCTCGCTGCTGCATTTACCACCCAAGCTTCACACCCATATAAGAGTGTTGGTACTACTATACTTTCATACATTCCCTTCTTTGCCTCCATAGATAACGTTTTTTGACTCCACATATACCTCAACGCACCACTCACCTTTTTTCCCTCATCAATTCTATGATTAACCTCATCCTTCATAAATCCATCCGCCGACACGTCAACTCCCAAGTATCTGAAAACATTCACTTCTTCCATACTCCTCCTCCCCAATTTGATATCCAATTTTTCTTTATCTAAATCATTTGACACCCTCATCACCTTACTCTTTTCTATGTTCACTTTCAATTTTCTACCTTTACACACATTCCCAAACTCATCCACTAACCTTTGCAATTTTTCTTTAGAATCTCCCATAAGCACAGTATCATCAGCAAAAAGTAACTGTGTCAATTCCCATTTTGAATTTGATTCCCCATAATTTAATCCCACCCCTCTCCCAAACACCCTAGCATTTACTTCCTTAACAACCCCATCTATAAATATATTAAACAACCATGGTGACATTACACATCCCTGTCTAAGACCTACTTTTACCGGGAAATAGTCTCCCTCTCTTCTACACACCCTAACCTGAGCCTCACTATCTTCATAAAAACTCTTTACAGCATTTAATAACTTACCACCTATTCCATATACTTGCAACATCTGCCACATTGCTCCTCTATCCACTCTATCATATGCCTTTTCTAAATCCATAAATGCAATAAAAACTTCCCTACCTTTATCTAAATACTGTTTACATATATGCTTCAATGTAAACACTTGATCTACACATCCCCTACCCACTCTGAAACCTCCTTGCTCATCCGCAATCCTACATTCTGTCTTACCTCTAATTACCTCTAATATATACATACATACATATATATATATATACATACATATATACATATATACATACATATATACATATATACATATATATATATATATATATATATATATATATATATATATATATATACATATATACATATAGGATGGGGTCCACCTCTGGTGTAAATTGTGGGACCCATAGCCTCGGAGAAGTGGATAAAAAGGCTTCAAGGAAGAATATTTGGATTTCTTCCTGAAGCCGTTTGAATATTCCACTTCCCCTACCACCCCATCTTTTGATATATATTTTTTTTTACTAATAGGAATATTTTATTACATAATATGGTACAGAAGATTTAAGAGATACATTGTTGATATAAAGGTGGCATATACGGTACATGTTGTTACGTGTGTATCACCGATTATAAGGCGAAAATCTCATCCAGCTCCTCAGAGCTGGGGCATGTGCCCAAAATACAGCAGGCATTACCCCGTTGAACAGCCGCACTGAGCCGCTGGAACAGGAAACTAGCTGCCCTGGGATCCCTAGTTACCCTGATGAGTCTTTTTCCCAGCTCCTTAAGGAATTTAGATGCACTCTTTCCCCATGAGCCAAGGGTCTCTGAGCCTATGGGAACAAACATATAATGATGGGCAAGTTCTCCATATTTTCTAGATTTTTGGGACTCCCTGAGGCTGGCAGCTGCCCCTCCTTCTTCCCTGGTGTATTGGAGATAGGTATCAGCCAAGGTAGATGCACATGTATAGTCCCACACCACCTGCTTCCCATCTGTCCAGGCTTGAAGGGTGATACCATCTGGATGCTTCTGGCTGCCATCAGATCTGCATAGTTGGGGTGGCTCCCTTACTGCTGGGCATCCAGCTGTTGTGAGGCTCCTCTTGATAATGTTATTAACCTCCTCATGTCTTGCAATCTTTCCCTTGGATTTACGGCACACAAGACCATGGTACCCGAATCGGTCTGCTGCTTCACTGCCACAAATACACCTGTGTTCGGCGAGAATAGGGGCGGCAAGTCGAAGGGCAACACCGATGCGGATGGTCTGTGGGTCGAGACGTGTGCCAAGGCTGGAGTTGGGAACAGCCAACAGAAAGTCCCCAGCATGAGGGGCTCTCACTGCCAGGAGGCGGGCTCTATCCTTCCCTGACACACTCTGAAGCATTGTTGAGGCAATATTTTCCACTATTGGACCATCCCAGTGCGATTGTTTGTAGTTGTTGGGGGGAGCAGGTCTGGTTCCAGAGCCCGTTAGATTATCCCAGATCATTGCTCTGTCAATGAATTTTTGGTCCTGGACTCCAATCTTGTCCCTAAGATGTTCAGGGAGAATCGCTGCTACAAGCTCTCTGGATGCAATACACGAGGACAGAAAAGCAGGTAACTTAATCTGTGATGACTTGCGGACACCAATGCCTCCTAGTCTGACTGGAAGTGTAGCTTGGTTCCACTGCCCGTCTTCTAGAGTAAGGTTAAGTACTTTCGTAAAAATCTGCCTCAGAATACTGTCATATTCGTGCAGTATAGGGTTATCATATGAAGGTGCACATCTTAGGAAATATGTCAACCTGGGCAGACTCAAGCACTTTGTGAGAAGGTACAAGGCATCGTGGGTGTCCAGAGTGCCTATTCGTTGTTCCATTCTCCTTAACTCTTCCAATTTCTTCCTGAGAATGTGTCAATGGCATTGCTTCCCAGAGGTGCTCCTAGCAAGACACTATTTGTGGGGGCATATATATACATATATATATACATATATATACATATATATATACATATATATACATATATATATACATATATATACATATATATATACATATATATACATATACACACACACACACACACACACACACACATATATATATATATATATATATATATATATATATATATATATATATATATATATATATATATATATATATATATATATATATATATTTACCAAGTCAGCCATCTCCCACCAAGGCAGGGTGACCCAAAAAGAAAGAAAATCCTCAAAAAGAAAATACTTTCATCATTCAAAACTTTCACCTCACTCACACATAATCACTGTTTTTGCAGAGGTACTCAGAATACAACAGTTTAGAAGCATATAAGTATAAAGATACACAACATATCCCTCCAAACTGCCAATATCCTGAACCCCTCCTTTAAAGTGCAGGCATTGTACAGTACTTCCCATTTCCAGGACTCAAGTTCGGCTATATAAAAATAACCAGTTTCACTGAATCCCTTCACTAAATATTACCCTGCTCACACTCCAACAGATCGTCAGGTCCCAAATACCATTCGTCTCCATTCACTCCTATCTAACACGCTCATGCACGCTTGCTGGAAGTCCAAGCCCCTCACCCACAAAACCTCCTTTACCCCCTCCCTCCAACCTTTTCAAGGACGACCCCTACCCCACCCTTCCTTCCCCTATAGATTTATACGCTCTCCATGTCATTCTACTTTGATCCATTCTCTCTAAATGACCAAACCACCTCAACAACCCCTCTTCAGCCCTCTGACTAATACTTTTAGTAACTCCACACCTTCTCCTAATTTCCACACTCCGAATTTTCTACATAATATATACACCACACACTGCCCTTAGACAGGACATCTCCACTGTCTCCAACCGCCTCCTCGCTGCAGCATTTACAACCCAAGCTTCACACCCATATAAGAGTGTTGGTACTACTATACTTTCATACATTCCCTTCTTTGCCTCCATAGATAACGTTTGTTGTCTCCACATATACCTCAATGCACCACTCGCCTTTTTTCCTTCATCAATTCTATGATTAACCTCATCTTTCATAAATCCATCCGCTGACACGTCAACTCCAAAATATCTGAAAACATTCACTTCTTCCATACTCCTCCTCCCCAATTTGATATCCAATTTTTCTTTATGTAAATCATTTGATACCCTCATCACCTTACTCTTTTCTATGTTCACTTTCAACTTTCTACCTTTACACACACTCCCAAACTCATCCACTAACCTTTGCAATTTTTCTTTAGAATCACCCATAAGCACAGTATCATCAGCAAAAGGTAACTGTGTCAATTCCCATTTTGTATTTGATTCCCCATAATTTAATCCCACCTCTCTCCCCAACACCCTAGCATTTACTTCTTTTACAACCCCATCTATAAAGATATAAAACAACCATGGTGACATTACACATCCCTATCTAAGACTCACCTTTACCGGGAAGCAGTCTCCCTCTCTTCTACACACCCTAGCCTGTGCCTCACTATCCTCATAAAAACTCTTTACAGCAATTAGTAACTTACTACCTTTTCCATAACCTTGCAACATTTGCCACATTGCTTACCCTTTCCACTCTATTATATGCCTTTTCTAAATCCACAAATGCAATGAAAACTTCCCTACCTTTATCTAAATACTGTTCACATATATGCTTCAATGTAAACACTTGATCTACACATCCCCTACCCACTCTGAAACCTCCTTGCTGATCTGCAATCCTACATTCTGTCTTGCCTCTAATTCTTTCAATAATAACCCTACCGTACACTTTTCCTGGTATACTCAGTAAACTTATTTCCCTATAATTTTTACAATCTCTTTTGTCCCCCTTCCCTTTATATAAAGGGACTATATATGCTCTCTGTCAATCCCTAGGTACCTTTCCCTTTTCCATACATTTATTAAACAAAAATACCAACCACTCCAACACTATATCCTTCCCTTCTTTTAATATTTCTGTCCTGATTCCGTCAGTTCCAGCTGCTTTAGCCCCCTTTCATTCTACGTAATGCCTCACGCACCTCTCCCACACTCACATCCTGTTATTGTTCACTCCTAAAAGATGGTATACCTCCCTGACCGGTGCATGAAATTACCACCTCCCTTTCTTCATCGAGATTTAAAAGTTCCTCAAAATATTCCCGTCATCTACCCAATACAGTACCTCCATCTCCCCATCTACTAACTCCCCTACTCTGTTTTTAACTGACAAATCCATTCGTTCTTAGGCTTTCTTAACTTGTTTATCTCACTCCAAAATTTTTTGTTTTCATTAAAATTTCTTTACAGTGCCTCTCCCGCTCTATCATCTGCTCTCCTTTTGTACTCTCTCTCACCACTCTCTTCACCTTTCTTTTACTCTCCATATACTCTGCTCCTCTTATAACACTTCTGCTTTGTAAAAACCTCTCATAAGCTACCTTTTTCTCTTTTATCACACCCTTTACTTCATCATTCCACCAATCACTCCTCTTTCCTCCTGCACCCACCCTCCTATAACCACAAACTTCTGCCCCACATTCTAATACTGCATTTTTAAAACTATTCCAACCTCTTCAACCCCCCCCACTACTCATACGTGCACCAGCCCACCTTTCTGCCAATAGTTGCTTATGTCTTACCTTAACTTCCTCCTCCCTTAGTTTATACACTTTCACCTCTCTCTTACTTGTTTCTATTTTCCTTTCGTCCCATCTACCTCTTACTCTGAGTTACAACTACATAATGATCCAATATATCAGTTGCCCCTCTATAAACATGTACATCCTGAAGCCTACCCATCAACCTTTTATCCACCAATACATAATCTAACAATCTACTTTCATTACTTGCTATATCATACCTTGTATACTTATCCCTTTTTTATAAAATATGTATTACGTATTACCAAACCTCTTTCTAAACATAGCTCAATTAAAGGCTCCCCATTTACATTTACCCCTGGCATCCCAAATTTACCTACTACTCCCTCCACAACATTTTTACCCACTTTAGCATTGAAATCCCCAACCACAAGTACTCTCACACCTGGTTCAAAACTCCCCATGCACTCACTCAACATTTCCCAAAATCTTTCTCTACACTTCTCTCTTCTCCAGGTGCATAAATGCTTACTATAACCCATTTTTCACATCCAACCCTTATTTTACACCACATAATCCTTGAAGTAATACATTTATATTCCCTCTTTTCCTGCAATAACTTATCCTTCAACATTATTGCTACTCCTTCTTTAGTCCTAACTCTATTTGAAACCCCCTGACCTAATCCCATTTATTTCTCCCCACTGAAACTTTCCACCCCCTTCAGCTCTGTTTCACTTAAAGCCAGGACATCCAGCTTTTTTTCGTTCATAACATCCACAATCATCTCTTTCTTATCATTCGCACAACATCCCACTAAGGCAGGTGACCTAAAAAGAAAAACAAATTTTTTTTTTTTTACAGCTAGTAACTGATACAGGAAAAGGGGCCCTAGTCCCTTGTCCTTGACATTTTAGTTGCTGCCTCCTACGACATGCAAGGCTTACAGAGGAAGAATTATTTTCCACTTCCCCTATCTAAATATCTGTACCTATTAATGAAGAGTGGATATACAGTTTACAAATATCTCATATCATGATGCCGGGATGAGAAAACACCCTAGTGGATGTAGAGTTACTACAGTTCCAAGACTGTGGAGTTGATATGTCAATTACAAAACCTGCATATGCTATATAACTTATGAAAATCATAATAACATGATTGTAAACAAATTCTAAACTACTACACCAAACTCTTAATAAAATGGACCTCTATACAAGACTTTAAAAATACATAATAAAACTGCTGGTTAAGTCAATTTGGAAATAACTGACAAACTTTGTTCGCTAGAGAATTGTCTGGTATTGTTATTATATCCATCACAACAGCCATCACTGACCACTCGCTTCCTCTTTAATAGTTCCTTATATCGAGAGTTTGCTGTAGTGGTTAGAACACCTGTCTCCTAACTTAAGACTGGCTTACCAAGGGTTCAAAGTTTGTCTGTTCAGTGAGCTTTATATATGAATAACGTCCTTCTGATCCACCCTAATGCAACACACAAAGCTTTAAATATGGGAATATAAAGCTAAAGCACTGCAGTAAGCCTAGGGGGCCTTGCTAAATAGGTCCTACTCATACCCAACCATCGTCACCAGACAAGCCTGGCCTAGGGCCAAGCTGCAGGAATGTGAAAACTTTCAAAACCTTTCAAAAGTTCTTATTTTTATAGCTACCAAGAGCATTTGTGTCAATAACAATACTTTGCAGTCTGTACACAAATAACCTGCACATAGAAGAAAGAAACTTATGATGATGTTTCAGTCTGACCATTAACTAGTCACACACTGTGACTAGTTAATGGACTATGTCGGATCAAAACATTGTCACAAATTTCTTTCTCCTATGTGTGGGTCATTTGTGTATTTTTCCAGTCACTGTATTGTGCCTTTTTGTTCTCTATTTTGCGGTCTCTTCCACTCACCTATAAATCTGCTCTCAATTCACTGCCTTCCTATTGCCTTCCTAAATCTGACTTTATCAAACTTAAATCCACTGCTGAAAGTTCCATATTAGATATTTTATTTAACAGATTTACATAGTTTATCCTTTCTTTGTACAAATATTTGATTGGAACATTTATGAACAGTGAAGTGACTTAATATTTCACCACTACATGTACAAAATATCACGAGAAACCATACCACGGGTGGGGTTTGATCCCGCGGTCAGAGAGTCTCAAAACTCCAGACCGTCGTGTTAGCCACTGGACCAGCTTGCCACAATAAGATTCATCCAACTAGGTATATTTCTATACCATCATGTTAATGGCTTTGAGGGGACTTGAGCTACAGTTCGTCACGGCCACGCTAGCTGGAGATTTGTCTGTAAAAAACTTGCATTTGTGGTCACAGTGGTGCCTATGCTAACCTTCCTATGGTGTAGAAATATACCTAGTTGGATGAATCTTATTGTGGCTAGCTGGTCCAGTGGCTAACGCGACGGTCTGGAGTTTTGAGACTCTCTGACCACAGGATCAAACCCCACCCGTGGTATGGTTTGTTTACAATCGTGTCATTACGATTTTGTGAGTCATGATATCACGAGAACATTGATTCATGTACGTTTTTGCAAACTAAGACTATTCACCATTCTTCTACGAACATCAAAACAAACCAAAATAATAAGTACGGCATATGGCAGTTTAAGTGATTATGTTCTTATGTTCTTCTTATGTTCTTATGAATGAAGTGATTATACATTACTTGCAGCAATTTTTTTAAATGTGAGAAAATTAAAAACATTTAGGTATAAAACAACATCAATGATGTTAATTAAACCAAGTAAAAATGTAAGCGTACTAATCTTATACCTTTGGTGGGTTTCCAGAGTCTTTCTACTCCTGAATTTATGTTCTGGTATTACCCAATACCTTTTGCAGTGTTGTGTTTTGTGTTAAGGCTATACTGAAAAGTTCAAGAATGTGAGAAAGTTTCAAGACTATACTGAAAACTTCAAGAATAAGAGATAATTTAAATGTTTATCAGATGAAAAGTCAAAAAAGAAAAGAAAATTCTGAAACTTTAAAGTACAAACAGTTCAACCTAATACGTAACATTAAAAGTTAAAACTGACCCCCATACCGCTATCAATATTAACCTACCATCATCCTAACTCCATACAGTTAAAAAAAAATAAATGTTTTATACTAGAGAAAATTGCTTATGGTGAACCTCAAATAAAACTTTCAAATGCCATGGTGATACCAACAAGATGTGGAAAAAGACACTTATGTACAGTTCGGGACATTTATTCGGGACAACGTTTCCTCTAATAAATATCCTTAACTGTATGTAAGTGCTTTTTTTTTCCACATTGGGTAAAGCACAACACTTCCCCACTTCTCAGACCATCACAATTATTGACTACACTCACTATGCTGTATATGTGAGGCCCTCCTGGGAGGGCCTTACACACACACACACCACCTATTTTCGGTGTTCCACATTTTTATTGGCTTTCAATTGAGCCATTGTTCATTATATTCTGTGCTTTTACCACTGCTCCACTATTATCGTCATTTTTTTACAACAGCTGCATAAGGTAAGGACAACCAGCGCCATTAGAGCTGTATGAACAGGACCCTCCTATATTTCACACATCATTTTAATACCACTCCGGACACTATACCTAAAATGTTATGAAGATCTTCTATTATTTTACCACATCATCTGTTTCCCACCAAGGTGGAGCGACCCAAAGAAGGAAACACATCCACCATTACTCACTCTCTAGATGTCTTGCTAGAAGTGCACAGACTTCACAACCATACACTACACAAATAATATATGGCAGTCTCTAAGAAATTAAATCTTTTTTTTTTCAACACATCGGCCATCTTCCACCAAGGCAGGGCGACCCAAAAAAAAAAGAAACACTTTCACCATCATTCACTCAATCACTGTCTTGCCAGAGGGGCACCGATATTACAGTTCAAAACTGCAAATATCCCCACCCCTCCTTCAGAATGAGGCACTGTATTTCCCACCTCCAGGACTCAAGTCTGGCTAACCAGTTAATTCTAACGAAACACCCACATTTGCTATCCATCTCTCCGTCCCTAGAGACCTGCTGGTACACACGGAATATTTCTCTTACATGACTTAATTTTTTAAAATCACCCAGACTAAAAACAGTAAAGGGAACTTAATTACCATCAATAAGTTTAAAAAAAAATAGGAACAGCAAGAGTTATAAAAAAAAGTCCTTTTAGAAGATAGAATAAAAAATATTTAGGCTCAATGAATAAGATGCATTTAAAATGAACATGCAGAATTAGCCATTTTTTATGTCATGTAAGCCTAAGAGACTAAAAAATGTGACAGCATTTTTATATGAGCATATGCTGATAGATACTTTTAAGATCTGAAAAAAATTAAGCAAAATATATTCCAGATGTTATTAAGTATCTGTCAGCATAGACTCATAATAGATGCTGTCACATTTTTTAGTCAGTCTCTTAGGCTTACATAATCTAAGAGACAGACTAAAAATGCAACATCATCCATTATAAGCCTAGGCTGACAGATACTTATAAGATCTGAAATAATATTCAAATTAATTTTTTAATTTTTATTCAATCTACATTCAGCAAAAATAACAAAATGCTCCAAAATTTCACTGACAACAGCTTTGGCTCATAAAATGTGAGTCACACCATCATGCGAGTGTGTGATTGAGATATCACGGGCGGTAACAGGCACTGGTCTGGAAGCTATGTTACCTGAACCTAATCCTAACACTGGGTCGAAGCGGTAGGCGCCTTGGGGAGGAAGAAGGGAAGATAGATGGGTTATTGGTACATACACTTAATTATGGGAATCAAGGCAGAGGGTGTGGACTGTGTATGGTCAGGTTACTGGTAAGCTAAAATAGCTGAAGTTGCCACAACAGCTTCTGTAGCTGTATGTGAACCTATACAGGAAGGCAGAGCTGGATTAAGCTTTTGTAGGCCCCTGGGCTAGAGTACTCTGAGGGACTCCAGTGATATTTTCAAAAGGAAAAAAGTTTAAGAAATATTAAATTTATTTTTACAAGGCTAACAACAATTAAAATTCAAATATTTGCTTTGTGTAATTCTTGGAAACAAATTTCTCCAAAACATCAGTAAATTGTAAGTTGTTGAGAACATCTCTGGAGGCCCTCCAGCTGGTGGAAGCCCTCCAGCTGGTGGAAGCCCTCCAGCTGGTGGAAGCCCTCCAGCTGGTGGAAGCCCTCCAGCTGGTGGAAGCCCTCCAGCTGGTGGAAGCCCCTGGGCTGCAGCCCATATAGCCTATGTCTTTAACCAGCTCTGCAGGAGGGTCCCCATATATACAGAACCTATTTTTAGTTTTCCATAATTCTGTTGGCTTTCAACTGAGCTATTGTTCCACCCACAGGTGGAACATAATCAACAATGGTTCAGTTTGAAGCTGACAAAAATGTTGAATATTGAAAAGAAGTCGCTGTATATGTGGTGCCCTCCTGTATTTTTCTACATAGTTATTTCTATAAATTTCATCAACCTTCTCAATATTTTTTAAAAGTCACTTTATTTTCTATTCAGTTTTAACACCCAACAACTAGTCTTCACTACTAACTCTAATTATTTAATAATAATAACTGACTGGAACTAAGTATATTCAGAAGTAAGACATGTCAAGCGTGTTCTGCATTGTAATGTTACACATTAACTTTCCAAGATGGAAGTCAAAGCGACAGCAAGTTTCTATTTTTTTTTAACACACTGACTGTCTTTCACCGAGGTAGGGGGACCCTACCATATGATAATAATATAACATCTTTACTTCTACACGTACATGTACAAGGTATACAGACCATAGCTGACATCACTGACATACTACTATATTGAAAGACACTTTTTATGCAGAGCATTTCAGGCAAATTAGGTCAATTTTTGTCCTGGGATGCAACCCACACCAGTCCACTAACACCAAAGGTACCCACTTTACTGATGAGTGAACACAGACAACTGGTGTAAGGAAACACGCCCAATGTTTCACCCCTCACCAGGAATCAAACCCAGACTCTCACCATGTGAAGCGAGAGCTTTTGCCACCAGGCCACGGGCCACCGTGACCTGGTGGCAAGTTGTGTGATATGTAAGACAGCATGTTGTGTAATACAAGGCAGATATATTACACAATTTGTATAACACAATTTGTGTTATACAAAATCAATTACAGCAAAGCAAGTTATTAGACTATGTTTCGGCTCAAAGACGAGATTTTTTTTCAAGTCAAAAAACTCAACTTTGACCAAAGGTTATCTTAATAAGAGACCTAATTTGGTGTAAGTCTCTCTATTACCCAACTTCACCAGTACATTCCTTTGTAATAAAATAAACTGACTTTTTAAAAATTAAACCTTTGGTAAATTAAATGTAATAAAGGCATTTTTATATCTGTTAAAACAGTGACTATTATAATTTCATCTGCACTAAAGAACAACAAACTTCAGAATTTAACAATAGCCTCCAGTAACCAACCAATGTATAAATACAAGACAATATGTTCTGATTTTTGCATATGTTTTATTAAGGGCAAACAAAGCACTAATTAAAAGGTGAAATAAAATATCTATACTGTAATCAAATTACATACTCTAAAAAGGGCCAATGGTTTTCTTAGTACAGAAGAGCTTAAGAGTGACCAGTCACACACAAAAATCTAAGCACTGCATTACATGAGAAATTACAAGGCTTAAAGAGTCTGCCTGTTGTGAGTGAATATACCTGGCACGAGCTCTCCTAATCCCATATGCTCTGGTTTGTAAAGAGAAAATATATATGCAAGATCAGATACTGGTAGAAGGGCATCTTCATTTAGGAATGTATTGGCCACTTACTAAACTCAGTGTGTGTGTTTGGGTCCTAAATACATGGATTTATCTCTCTTCTAAAAAAAAAAAAAAATTTTCTTAAGAGAATAGTAATTTTGAAAAAATAATGTTTACAAAATTTAAAAGTGCATACATATATATATATTTTTTTTTTTTCAATAAACTAGCCATCTTCCATCGAGGCAGGGTGACCCAAGAAAGAAGAAATGCTTTCACCATCACTCATTCCGTCACTGACTCGCCAAAGGCATGCCAATACTATGGTTCAAAATTGCAAATATCCCCACCCTTTCTTCAGAGTGAGGGCATGATGGGGACACCTGCAGTTTTGAACGGTAGCATCAACGCCCCTCCGGCGACAGTGATGGAGTGAGTGATGGTAAAAGTTTTCTTCTTTTTTTAGGTCACCCTGCCTCGATGGGAGACAGCTGGCTAATTAAAAGAATAAAAATGTATAGTTTTAAATATAAAAATATATTGGACATGACAAGGGGAAGCAACATTAAGTATACAATGCTTCAACTCACCTCTCCACACTGTATATATTACTTACTGGTGGGGACAAGAGACTCAATATATAATGTTAGGTCAAATTGTTGCTGAAACTTTGGCTTATTCTTTACATTGAAAGAATGATCAAAACTTCATCTATACCAGGATTTTTGCAAGTTATATTAATTTTCCTTTTATTCAATAACAATAACCCTTGTGCATTTAGTGCTTTCCAATATAATAACAACAACAATAATAACAATAATAATCATAATAATGTTCTCATTCAGAGCAAAGTGCCTAAAAGGGAATCTCTCAATGTACCTAATAGAAATGCTAATGTGAATGACAGTAATAGGTTAAGTTGTGGAATGATAGGGAAGTAAGTGGAATAAAGAATCAGTAAATAACAATTATTATAGATAATGATGATATGTCATCTATTATATGTGCATGGTTCCTCAAGAGCAGACAAATTATTGGAACACAATGGGGAAGCAATGATTATTGCAAATCAAAATGAGTACGTAATGTACACATACACTGTACCATTATGCTGAAGGGGCATCCAGCACAACAGTTTATCTTAAACTAGTCTTAGAAAAGAAAAATGATTATGTTGAAGATGTATTTTTTCAAAGTTAAAAGAAGACAGAGGAGCCAACAGAGAATGTAATAGTCATAGTGGGGCCCATGTTAACCTCCCTATAGTGTATAAATATACTCTATTTTCTAGGATATAAGGTGCACGGGTGTCGGCTGCTTGCTGGCATGGTGTTTCCAAGAAGTTGTAACATAACACTAGTAAACAACTCCTAAAGCATAACTCAAAGCTTACCCTTGACCCTATAAGGTGCAGGTTGATGTTCCAAGACTTTTTGTAGGGAAAAAGTGTATCTTGTATGCTGGAAAATTTGATAACTAGTTGGATATATTTTATTGTAGTCAGTTGACCCTATGGTTAATGTACTGACTTGGAGTTTTACCACTAACCCTCTAACCCCACTCATTCCCTGGTTTATTTTTTTTAACCTATTTTAGGGTACTGTGGTGCAAACTCTAGTCCCTGGACCCACCTCTTAACTCTTAGTTGACATCAAACATCCCTATCCAAGGGCTAATTATTTTTTAATGCACCAGCCATCTCCCTCCAAAGTAGGGCAACCCAAAAAAGAGGAAACACATTTACCAACATTACCCTCAGACATGATATCTCCACTGCCTCCAGCCTTCTCCTTGTTGCAACATTCACCACCCATGTTTTGCACCCATATAAGTGTTTGTATAACTGTACTCTTACACAATCCCCTCTTTGCTTCTGTGGACAAAGTTCTTTGTCTCCACAAACTCCTCGGTGCACCACTCACTGTTTTTCCCCTAGTCAATTCTATGATTCACCTCATCTTTCATATACCCATCCGCTGACACATCCACTCCTAAATATCTGAATACAATCACTTCCTCCATACTCTCTCCTTCCAATCTGATATCCAAACTTTTGTCACCTAATTTTTTTGTTATCCTCATCACCTTACTCTTTCCTATATTCACTTTTAATTTTCTTCTTTTACATACCCTACAAAACTCATCCACCAACCTCTGCAACTTCTCTTCAGATTCTTCCAAAAGCACAGTGTCATCAGCAAGGAGCAATTGTGACAACTCTCGCTTTGTGTGATTCTTTATCTTTTAACCCCACACCTCTTGCATTCACTTCTTTTACAACCCCATCTATATATTAAACAACCACGGTGACATCACACATCCTTGTCTAAGGCCTACTTTTACTGGGAAATAATCTCCCTCTCTCCTACATACTCTAACCTGAGCCTCACTATTCTCATAAAAGCTTTTCACCACTTTCAATATTATTATTATTATTATTATAATCAAAAAGAAGCGCTAAGACCACTTTCAATAGCCTACCTCGTATTCCACACATTTGCAACATCTGCCACATTGCCTCCCTATCCACCCTGTCACATGCTTTTCCAAATCCATAAATGCCACAAAAACCTCTTTACCCTTATATAAATACTGTTCATCTATATGTTTCACTGTAAACACTTGGTCTACACACCCCCTACCTTTCCTAAAGCCTCCTTGTTCATCTGCTATCCTACTCTCCATCTTACTCTTAAGTCTTTCAATAATAACTCTACCATACACTTTACCAGGTATATTCAATAACTTTACCAGGTATACTCAACAGACTTATTCCCCTATAATTTTTGCACTCTCTTTTGTCCCCTTTGGCTTTATACAAAGAAACCATGCATGCTCTCTGCCAATCCCTAGGTACCTTACCCTCTTCCATTAAATAAAAGCACCAACTACTCCAGAACTATATCCCCATCTGCTTTTAACATTTCTATCTTTATCCCATCAATCCCAGCTGCCTTACCCCCTTTCATCAATATTTTTCTATGTGCATATGTATCTTTTTTTTTCTCAACACACTGGCCATCTCCCAGTGAGGCAGGATGACCCAAAAAAGAAAGAAACCATCTATGGATATGTATCTATCCTTCTATATATACAGCTATCTATGTATCTCTCTCTTACTGATATGACTGGTAAGAAAACACTGGTTACAAAGCAAGCTTTCACTGGGACGATATTTTATTCTGCATAGAGTCGCAACGACCAAACTACACACACAGTGAACATTTTCATCTAATAAAAGCTTGTCCCTCAAAGTGTATCTGTTCTTCACTCTCACACCTTCCTTAGCTCTTGCTCTCTAGAACCCTTAATCCTTAACACCATTATTTCACTCAGTGGTAGGATAAAATTGGCAAAAGTCTAAAGATGTGCAACAAAAAATGGGTTTAAGAGTTAGGAAGAATAATACCTAAAGTGAAAGAATATTTAACCTTATTTGAAGATAAGGAGGAGAAAATGACAACCACAGATAACACACAGACACAAATTTATTTTCAAAATGTACATAAATGTTGCAAAATTTAGTGGATTTGTTCCACATATTTGGAAAAGTCCCTGATCATGTGGAGCATTTCAAGCTCAAGTCATATAAAGATATAAGAAAAAGATTTTGAGTACCTCTTAGAATTACCAACAGATAGATCAAGATGTCAAGAATTTAAATCCTAAAGAAGAATACAGAAAGGACAAGAGAGCAGTACAGTATGGAGGGCCCTGCATATACAGTGTATTTTCGGTGTTCCACATTTTCATTGTCTTTAACTGAGCCATTGTTCACCCACTGGTGACTGGAATATACCTGGAGAGGGTATACTCTTCAATGGCTCAATCTGAGGCTAACTAAAACATGGAACACTGAAAAGAAAGTGCAGTATATGCAGTGCCCTCCTGTACTTCTTAATAAATAATATGATGGATAACTTGACTGGTGCTGGAATAGTTCGTAAAATATATACCTTAAGATGGGATAAATGGCACTTAGATGGAAGTAAGACGCATGTAAATTCAAAACCTTGGGTTTCCTGCACACACAGCCAAGTGTCACCCATTTCTATACGAACATTATATCATGTGGAATGAAATCTTTGACTTGACTTATCACGACTTGTGTTTTTTTTTTTTTCAACATACCAGCCGTCTCCCACCGAGGCAGGGTGACCCGAAAAAGTGGAAAACCATGAAGCTTTTCTTCTTTTTACACTTAGTAATTACCTGTAGATTTATGCTCAATAATAACCCACAAGGAGACAGAAGCTCAGGAGATTAATTTATCTGTATATTTCAACCCCTTCTGGGATCCTCTTCCTTTGCTTTAGCAATAAAAAATCAATAAAGCCGCAAGTAGCAAAACGTCTCCTTCAATAAATGTTTTGAGTGTGCATTTGTGACTTATTCCCACAATCTATCAGCATTAACATGCCTGTATGTACTTGTATAAGGAATATTAATAACAGAGTTTCATACACACACAGTGGGCTATATCAAAATAATGTTGTGATAAAATCTACCGAGTGGGCAAAATGGCGTCGGTGATAGTGACATTCACTGACTATAAAGAAAACAGAAAGCATAATGATACAGAAAGTATGGATGAAAGGACACTGGTGCATACAAATGGAGAATCTTTATTGGATATGTTTCTGGCCCGGGACCTTGGTCACTCCAAGGTCCCAGGACTGTAACATATCCAATAAAGATATCCTGAGTGTATGCACTTGTGCCCTTTCAATACAGATGTCATGAGTGTAGGAATCTGTGCCCTTTCACCCACAGTTGGACTTAGGGAAAATTTTACAAGAGGTGATTATAAGCATAAAATATTTATTTGATGAACCTGCTACTAAACCTACTACACAAATCACTAGCCAATCCTCTTCGACTCTCTGAGAAGTTGCTCCAATTTGTGGTTAAATTGAATGGAAATTCATTAACGATGAAAAATCTATCTTGTGATTTAATACAATTCAACATGCACACAACCAGAGGAAAAGTTCACTAGGTAAAAAATAAATTCTGTAACACCAGATGACTTGCATGTTAAACAAAGCAAAATAAAAAAAAAAAAAATTATTAGCCACAGAAAATAAACCAATCAAAACTCTTGTTACTGTTTTATTTCATTTAAAATGTTATCCAGAGAATTATTTCATAGCCAATAATGATAAATGAGACACTTATGGAACACTTGGGTTTCTTTATTCGGGAAACATTTCTCCAGCCAGTGGCTTCTTCAGTCCAATGCAAAGAAAAATGGAAGATGAGTTGAGATAATCAGTCCCTCAGACTTGAGTTGATGTGTTCAGTCCATCAATCAATTGGTGGACTGAATACATCGACTGCATCAGACTAAAGAAGCCACTGGCACAAGGGTCTCATTTATCAACTGTCGGTTTTCTAAACCATTTATTCATAGTCAGTAACGTCAGCGAGAACCCAATAATCAGACTAAAAAGTATTATTATTCACCTGTTGGCGTCTTGTCGCACAGACAGAGGCTTACTACCGTCCGTGGGCGTGCCCGCAGGGGGAGTACCTGCTGACCCATTTGCCGTTCCTGAGGGATTCTTTTTCTTAAGCGCTGATTTGAGAGGCTTGGCATCCAGCCTGGGCTCTCTTGCAGGCACCTCTTCCACTTGAGAAGTGTCAAAGTGGCCGAGGCTACTGTTAAAATAGACGACGCCGTCCACGTCAGTTCCTTCGTCATCGTCTTCAACGTCGTCATCTGGCGACATAACATTTACTCTCACTAACTTTATTCTTCACTGAATAATTATATTACATAATACATAACCTTAAGAAAACATGCCAAAAATTAGTTATTTAATATTCAGTTAACCTCATTTATGAAAATTTATATAAAATCTATGAACTCTCAACCAATATTTTCTTGTGTCATTCAATAATGAAAATAAAAAGCAAAAATTTAAATGAGATATCTGGGTCATGAGGTCACCATCAATAATTTGGTCAACAGAAAAATTTCTTTATGTAAGAGAAACAAAACAATTCAGAAATTATGGAAAATTAACAGAAAGTTGACCAGAGTCTGTCAGTAAAATAGAACAATACGCATCCCTTGTGACTTTCTGATAGAAGCATGTGAATGGTATAAATTTATTGGTTAGATCATGGGCATCATGACTGGATGGAGAGCGATTCACATCCTTAACAGGCCAGAGATATTTACAAGGTATGAAGCCTATTAATTCAGCCTATACAGTTTGTTTTAATGTTGAAACTCTGCTAAGAATCCATCTGACACAACTTATGTCATGTACCATGCAAAATGCATAACAGAAATGTGCTCAAAAAGCAAGGCTTTAAAGGCTAAATGACAATAGCAAGTTGTACAAATATTGATGTGTGTAATTTGTCTTGTAACTTAAGTGGAATTTATAAATGCTGCCTCAGAAGGAAGGTTGCTCATGTGGGTACCTCAGAAAAAACATACACAGTAAACCCCAAAGTGTTACAAGATGTAGCCATGTTGGCAGAGAAACAGCTTAAACAAACTCAATGAAAATCAAACATCCTGATTGTCAATCTGTATACAAAAGATTCTCCTCTGTATGATGCAGAGTACAATAATAAACACATGACAAGGGAGCTCCCACCCTTAAATAAATCTACAGAGAATCTTTGAGACAATATGGAAGCCATAAGTAGGGTGTTCAAAGGTTCTCTTCCTAAAGATAAAAGTTAGACAATACAGAGTGAATATAATGATTTTCAAATAATGCATTCAGAGAATCTGAAGTTTATGTGAAGACAATTTTGAGGGGGTTATCACCCCAACAGCCTGTCCCAGATCGGACCTCTCTCCTGACACCCTTGTCAGTGAGACTATTGATGTTCTTTACACCCAGTCCAACCTAAGCACCAGACCAGCCTGGCTCAGGTGTTATGACTGTGTGTAGAGGTAAGATAATATAAACTCAGGTAGACTAGACTGTGGTTTACTGGAAATGGGTTCTTCCAGGCAGACAATGAGAAGGGTGAACCCAGGGCCAAGTTCAATGGTTTGTCTCCTTGTTTGTACTATTTTTAATGTATGAATTTATGTTTACATACCTACTCAATCAACTATGTCTACTTCTTAAGTAATCTGTAAGCGTTAGTATTAGCCTGCCCCAAAATGCTTTGCATGTTAGTGTCTTTCTTTGTACTGCAGAAAGAAATACATGTAGTTTATATGTTTTGTTTAAAGGGTAGCCGTCATCACAGCGAGGGGGAGGCAAGTCTGCTATGGCTCACACCAGCCTAGGCCTCCTGGCGGAAACTATCACAAACAGTCCTAGACAGGCATTATGAAATTACGAGGCAGGAATACCATTATGCTGGCCGGGCTCTGGGAGAAGAAAAATTCTTGAAACTCATCAAAAATAAAGGTATATCAAATGCAAGTACCACCACTCAACTAATCCAACCTAAGCACCAAAAAACAGCTATTCAGGAATACGTAATAATGTTGGTAAGGTTACCAATATTTTTTTTTTTTTCAACAAGTCGGCCGTCTCCCACCGAGGCAGGGTGACCCAAAAAGTAAGAAAATCCCCAAAAAGAAAATACTTTCATCATCATTCAACACTTTCACCTCACTCACATATAATCACTGTTTTTGCAGAGGTGCTCAGAATACAACAGTTTAGAAGTATATGCATATAAAAATACACAATATATCCCTCCAAACTGCCAATATCTCAAACCCCTCCTTTAGAGTGCAGGCACTGTACTTCCCATTTCCAAGACTCAAGTCCGGTTATATAAAATAACCGGTTTTCCTGAATCCCTTCACTAAATATTACCCTGCTCACACTCCAACAGCTCGTCAGGTCCCAAATACCATTTGTCTCCATTCACTCCTATCTAACACGCTCACGCACGCTTGCTGGAAGTCCGAACCCCTCGCCCACAACACCTCCTTTACTCCCTCCCTCCAACCTTTTCGAGGACGACCCCTACCCCGTCTTCCTTCCCCTACAGATTTATAAGCTCTCCATGTCATTCTACTTTGATCCATTCTCTCTAAATGACCAAACCACCTCAACAAACCCTCTTCAGCCCTCTGACTAATACTTTTATTAACTCCACACTTTCTCCTAATTTCCACACTCCGAATTTTCTCCATAATATTTACACACATTGCCCTTAGACAGGACATCTCCACTGCCTCCAACCGCCTCCTCGTTGCAGCATTTACAAACCAAGCTTCACACCCATATAAGAGTGTTGGTACTACTATACTTTCATACATTCCCTTCTTTGCCTCCATAGATAGCATTTTTTGCCTCCACATATACCTCAATGCACCACTCACCTTTTTTTCTTCATCAATTCTATGATTAACCTCATCCTTAATAAATCCATTCGCTGACACGTCAACTCCAAAATATCTGAAAACATTCACTTCTTCCATACTCCTCCTCCCCAATTTGATATCCAATTTTTCTTTATCTAAATCATTTGATAATCTCATCACCTTACTCTTTTCTATGTTCACTTTCAACTTTCTACCTTTACACACACTCCCAAATTTGTCCACTAATCTTTGCAATTTTTCTTTAGAATCTCTCATAAGCAGAGTATCACTTCCCATTATGTATTTAATTCCCCATAATTTAATCCCACCCCTCTCCCAAACACCCTAGCATTTACTTCTTTTACAACCCCATCTATAAATATATTAAACAACCATGGTGACATTACACATCCCTGTCTAAGACCTACTTTTACCGGGAAGTAGTCTCCCTCTCTTCTACACACTCTAACCTGAGCCTCACTATCCTCATAAAAACTCTTTACAGCATTTAGTAACTTACCACCTATTCCATATACTTGCAATATCTGCCACATTGCTTCCCTATCCACTCTATCATATGCCTTTTCTAAATCCATAAATGCAATAAAAACTTCCCTACCTTTATCTAAATACTGCACACATATATACTTCAATGTAAACACTTGATCTACACATCCCCTACCCACTCTAAAACCTCCTTGCTCATCCGCAATTCTAAATTCTGTCTTACCTCTAATTCTTTCAATAATAACCCTACCGTACACTTTTCCTAGTATACTCAGTAAACTTATTCCTCTATAATTTTTACACTCTCTTTAGTCCCCCTTCCCTTTATATAAAGGGACTATACATGCTCTCCGCCAATCCCTAGGTACCTTCCCCTCTTTCATACATTTATTAAACAAAAATACCAAAAATTCCAACACTATGTCCCCCCCTGCTTTTAACATTTCTGTCATGATCCTGTCAGTTCCAGCTGCTTTACCCCCTTTCATTCTATGTAATGCCTCACGCACCTCCCCCACACTCACATCCTGCTCTTCTTCACTCCAAAAAGATGGTATACCTCCCTGGCCAGTGCATGAAATTACCGCCTCCCTTTCTTCGTCGACATTTAAAAGTTCCTCAAAATATTCTCACCATCTACCCAAAACCTCCATCTCCCCATCTACTAACTCCCCTACTCTGTTTTTAACTGACAAATCCATTTGTTCCCTAAGCTTTCTTAACTTGTTTAACTCCAAATTTTTTTCTTATTTTCATTAAAATTTATTGACAGTACCTCTCCCACTCTACCATCCGCTCTCCTTTTGCACTCTCTCTCACCACTCTCTTCACCTTTCTTTTACTCTCCATATACTCTGCTCTTCTTATAAAACTTCTGCTTTGTAAATACCTCTCATAAGCTACCTTTTTCTCTTTTATCACATTACTTCATCATTCCACCAATCACTCCTCTTTCCTCCTGCACCCACCCTCCTATAACCAGAAACTTCTGCCCCACATTCTAATACTGCATTTTTAAAACTATTCCAACCCTCTTCAACCCCCCCCCCACTACTCATACTTGCACCAGCCCACCTTTCTGCCAATAGTTGCTTATATTTCACCCAAACTTCCTCCTCCCTTAGTTTATACACTTTCACCTCCCTCTTACTTGTTGTTGCCATATTCCTCTTATCCCATTTACCTCTTACTCTAACTGTAGCTACAACTATATAATGATCCGATATATCAGTTGCCCCTCTATAAACATGCACATCCTGGAGCCTACCCATCAACCTTTTATCCACCAATACATAATCTAACAAACTACTTTCATTATGTGCTACATCACACCTTGTATATTTATTTATCCTCTTTTTCATAAAATATGTATTACTTATTACCAAACCTCTTTCTACACATAGCTCAATTAAAGGCTCCCCATTTTCATTTACCCCTGGCACCCCAAATTTACCTACTACTCCCTCCACAACATTTTTACCCACTTTAGCATTAAAATCCCCAACCACCAGTACTCTCACACTTGGTTCAAAACTCCCCACGCATTCACTCAACATTTCCCAAAATCTCTCTCTCTCCTCTATACTTCTCTCTTCCCCAGGTGCATATATGCTTACTATAACCCACTTCTCACATCCAACCTTTATTTTACTCAACATAATCCTTGAATTAATACATTTATAGTCACTCTTTTCCTGCCATAGCTTATCCTTCAACATTATTGCTACTCCTTCTTTAGCTCTAACTCTATTAGAAACCCCTGACCTAATCCCATTTAATCCTCTCCACTGACACTCACCCACCCCTTTCAGCTTTGTTTCACTTAAAGCCAGGACATCCAGCTTCTTCTCATTCATAACATCCACAATCATCTCTTTCTTATCATTCGCACAACATCCACGCACATTCAGACTTCCCACTTTGACAATTTTCTTCTTATTCTTTTTAGTAATTATTACAGGAAAAGGGGTTACTAGCCCATTGTTCCCGGCATTTTAGTCAGCTTTTACGACACGCATGGCTTACGGAAGAAAGATTCTTATTCTACTTCCCCAATGATATAAAAGGAAAAGTAATTAAAACAAGAACTAAGATAAAATCAAAGAAAACTCAGATGAGTGTGTATAAATAAACGTGTAGTGTGATCTAAGTGTAAGTAGAAGTAGCAAGACGTACCTGTAATCTTGCATATTTATGAGACAGACAAAAGACACCAGCAATCCTACCATCATGTAAAACAATTACAGGCTTTCATTTTACACTCACTTAGCAGGACGGTAGTATTTCCCTGGGTGGTTGCTGTCTACCAACCTACTACATATGTTAGGTAACAGGACACATGTGCAAATAATGTGACCTTTTATTGTGGCAATGTTTCACTTTCCAGGAGCTTTGTCAAGTTGTTACAGCTTGACAAAGCTCCTGGAGAGCAAAACGTTGCCACAATAAAATGTCGCATTAGTTGCACTTGTGTACTTGTACCTAACATACTCAAGAATATACATCAGGAACTCGTCAATTTTCCTGATAAAGAAAGAGTACTACTGGTAATTACACTAATATCTGAAGGGAGTGTACTGAAAACTTGTTATCTCTCAGTTTACTTATTGAATTGCTGCTTTTCATACAGAGTACAGCCTCTCCTCACTTAGCTACATACTCGTTTACCGATGACTCGGACTTACGGCAGGCTCTCTGACCAGTATGCAGTATGCTGATTTTTCTCTATTCTGTTTATTAAAATATACAGTACTCCACTGTATAAACATTTAAAAATATGCCAGAAATATTATAAATGGTGCAAAGGTGACATTAAAACAATATCAAAGATGGTTGACACAAACCCACTACCATTATAGTATGCTCCTCACTTAGCAACACATTCGTTTATCGATGTGGTCTTAGGAACGGAACTTGGTTGTTAAGTGAGGAGAGGCTGTACTGTATTATGCACCATCTACTGAGCCTCCCACTCTTGTGATGAGCAATCTTAAGTGTGCAGATTTGAAACCAGGCCCTCCAGCCTCTTCATTGCATATACTACCATGTATCTTAGCAAAAGTAATTTGTATTTAATACCAAACAACCCATGGAAAAAAAAAGACATACAAATGCAGTTTATTTTACCCATACAATGGGCTTTATCAAGTAGCAAACAAACCTATTTGTGATTGATAAAAAAATATAGAAAAATGAGCTAAAACGATATTTTACTGCACATTTCATTTTCTGACATTCTTTTTAGCTGAAATATGGCACCCTTATACAGCAGGTTAGGCTTCAGGCTACTGCTGTAGCCTGCAACCTAACATGCTGTATAAGCAGGGCCCTCCTGTACAGCAGCCTGCACCCTAACCTGCTGTATAAGCAGAGCCCTCCTTATAAATCATTGTAAAAAGTGTTAGGGATTACTTGAAATAAAATAATCACCATGTTGGTGAAACATTATCAGTAGATAATGGCAGCATATTGCATTCGTGTCCATTTTTCCATCGTGTCAGTATTTCATACCATTCATATCCACCAAGCAATCCACATTTGACTCAACTTGAATACAATTCAACATATTTATAGACTGAATCAGTAGGCAATGTATGTGGTTAGTTAATAGCCACTCTGCCAAGGATGCAAGCTACCTATGATGGCTGGTAATCTGCATGATTTAACACAATATTTTTTACACTGTTTCCACATTTGTATCACTATGTTGTCCCATGTTTGTATCACTATGGGGTCCCATGTTTGTATCACTATGGGGTCCCATGTTTGTATCACTATGGGGTCCCCTGTATCACACTGGGGTCCCATGCATCATTATGGAGTCCTGAAATTACATGTACTGACAAACTACTGGCCTTAAATAAATTGACCCTGCCTCTTTAGGAGTTCAAAATATGAATCAAAATATATTAGAATTTGAAAGCAGGATTTTAATCATGCATATTAGAGAGAAAATGAAAAAGGTAGTAAGAACACATGACCAGTAGAGGTGAGTGTTATTAATCAGGAAGAAACCATTTGCCGAAAGAGCCTTTTCTTATACTATAGCTGCAAGATTGTTTGACAGGTTGTTAGTGTCTGTGTCAGGATTCCATTCACATTCTCAACCATCAGTTGAAAGCACATCTCTTTTCCAGAACTTATGATATAGATGATCCTACTGTCACTCTTAAATATAAACTCCGGTATTTCTTCCTCGTCATTGTTGATTTATCGCTTGCTGTGCGAGTGCTTGTGAATTTCTTGAAATAACATGTGCTCAAGAATTACAAAATCCCAAATAATTATTATTATTATTACTGCTTTTTTAACACACTGGCCATCTCCCACCGAGGCAGGGTGACCCGAAAAAGAAACACTTTCTCCATCATTCACTCCATCACTGTCTTGCCAGAGGTACACTGATACTGCATTTTAGATGCCCTTAGAAACTGCAAATATCACCACCCCTCCATCAGAGTACAGGCCCTGTACTTTCCACCTGCAGGACTCAAGTCCAACTAACTGGTTTCCCTGAATCCTTTTATAAAGTATTACCTTTGTCACACTCCAACAGCTCATTAAGCCCAAAAACCATTTGCCTCCACTCATTCCTAACACGCTCACCTCCTTTACCCCTTCCCTCCATCCTTGCCTAGAGTGATGCCTACTCTGCCTTCCCCCCAACTACAGATTTGTACACCCTCCAAGTCATCCTATTTTGCTCAATCCTCTCTAAATGTTCAAACCACCTTAACAGCCCCACCTCAGCCCTCTGGATAATACTTTTAGTAATTATGCACCTCCTTCTATTCTTCAAGCTACAAATTCTCTGCATAATATTTACACCACACACTTCCCCCAGATACTACTTCTCTAATGCCTCCAACCTTCTCCTTGTTCCAATATTTACAACCCATGCTTCATACCCATACAACAGTGTTGGTCCCACTATACTCTCATACATAAGAACATAAGAAAGAAGGAACACTGCGACAGGCCTATTGGCCCATGTGAGGCAGGTCCAAGTCACCTACCGGCTTATGCTACTGATCCAACCTAGTCAGGTCCAGGTCATATCCACTTATGGAAGAAGTGTGGCATCAGACTTAACAGCACAAGCTAGTCAGGTCCAACTCACACCCACAATGTTTTAGCTTCTATGACTCACCTGCTGACAAGTCCACTCCCATATAACTGAACATATTCACTTCCTTCATACTCCCTCCTTCCAAACTGATATCCAATCATTCATTAACAACCCATTAATCCTCATCACCTTGCTTTTTCCTATACATGTATTCACTTTTAATTTCCTTCTTTTATATACTCTCCCAAATTATTATTATTATTATTATTAATGTTGCCTCATTATTGTTCCTATTTGACTAATTCTTTGAACTCTTCCCTTACTGCTGAATAATCTTTCTGGGTTTAATATTTCCCTATTTATGTAATAATTACATAGGTCGGTTTTTGAACGATTAAAACTGACAACAAAATGAAATATTAGTTTAGTTTAAATCAAGTTACTGTTCTTTAACCTAAAGTGTCTTCAGTGCCTTAATGACCTTGAAGGGAAGTGCCTTGATGCTCATGAAGGGATCCTGATCTAAAGCATTATAATACCCTTCCACTTTATTGACCCAAGCCAGATTACCCCTCATTTCCTAGGTGCTGTATGACCCACTACAGGTTTGGCTCTTCTCCATAAACAACAATACCTACAATATTACTTCACAACAATAAACTGTATTGCAAATGCTTTCACGAAGGAAAAAATATAAATTGCAAAAATTACATTATGCAATAGTATATACAACGCTCCTTTGCACCTCAAAATAATTTATGGAGTTTGGAAACAAATTTATTAAACAAGTGTCATGATATAAATGCTTTAAAATAATCAACGCTCAAGAAACACAAACCAAACGAAAGATTTTTGAACTGGAATTTTTTAATCTTATAATCAATATTAATGCATGATAAAACAGGAGCAGCATGTTAAACTTAGCTTTCTCCTTATTATTAAAATACTTAATTTTGAATGTATAAAAATATACCAAGATTTGCGTTGTATTACCCTAACCCAGGTAGGTGAATATACCCAAGTTATATTAAATTAAAGGGCATAAGTTCAAAAAGAATGCAAGTTCAAGTCAGGGACAGATAAACAAAATGCATTTTAAAATGAACACACACAAAATATTCATCACATATGTAATTCTTGTACAGTACTGTATTTAGACTTAAGAGGTACAGAACACAAAGGCACAATACCGTGACTGGAACAATACACAAATAACCCACACATAGGAGAGAGGAGCTTACAAAATAAGTCACTTTGTCTAACTTTTTGGGGTCATCCCAGGTAATCTACATGTATGGTGCTATGTATGATAATGTATGTAACTGTATTTGTGTATACCTGTACCTGAATAAACTTACTTACAATGACATTTTTATCCAACTTGGTCCATTGACTAGTTAATGATGTGGTACAAACCTTGGTAATAGCTACTGACAAATTGGTTTAGAAAGACAGGTGAGTAAACGCTAGGACATATTTATTAGAAAACGTTTCGGTCCCAGGACAGTACATTGGTTTACATGTGGCCAGCAGTAGCAGCCTAGTTGATCAGGCCCTGATCCACCACGAGGCCTGGTCACAGATTGGGCCACAGGGGCACTGACCCCAGAAACCCTCTCCAGGTATACTCCAGGTATAGTGGTTGCTTATGTGTCTTTCTAAGCCACTAATCAATGGTGCAAGTTGGACCGAAATGTCAGCATAAAGTTTCTTTCTCCTATGTGTGGATTATTTGTGTATTTAAAGGGGTAATTTTGAAAGTCTTCGTACAGCTACCGATAAATAGCAGCATGGTACTGTATGTAGGAGGCACCTGAGAGAGTGACACTAAGAAACACAGCTTAAGAGTAAAGAATATCAAGAATAAGACTAATGACACACACTGTGATCACATAAAACAGTGGTGACCACATATGATCAACGTTAGCTCCCAGGATCAAAAACTATCACTCTAAGACAACTCCTGTGTAAATACAGGCAGGCCTCGCTTTACAGCACTTAGCTTTATGGTGTTTTGCTAATGCAGAAGTTTTCAATTATACCCATTCTTCATTTATTAAGACTTCCTAAAATAAATATATTCACTACTCACTATAAGATAAAGATGAAAATATTTTAAGGTAATTAATGTGTGTATTGTATATATATATTTTAGGCCTAGTTCCAGTGCTCATTTAATATATAATAGAGTAAATATGTTATCAGGCTTTTAGATGCATCTGAAAATGAATAAAAGCTGTTTCACTTTACGGCAATTTTTGCTTTACAGTGGCAGCTGGGAACCTAACCTACTGTATAAGTGGGACCTGCCTGTATATCAGTGCCCAAGCTGTGGTCATCAATTCATTAAAGTCATTTTATCTCAGCAGATGCCAATATCTGAGGGATGTACCTATTTTACCACTTTAACAATTTGGCTCTATTCAAGGCTAAGAAAAACAGAGATCTGGCACGAGTTCTTATATCTTACCGAAGAAAGATCTGCATTCATCTTAGGTCACTTCTGAGACAACAGTCATATGTCATTAGTAAACAGATGGAGCATATAGGAAAAACTTGCTTAGAATATTGCCAAGAAACGGATGCAAGAACATTATTTAGTCGTGTCTGGTAGTCGGATGCTGTGTACGACTACAGACACGAAGCGTTGAGCCTTGATATTTAGCTTACCCACACAGTATGTGAAGAAATCATTAACTTGGGACAAAAATAAGGTTCACTGTAGCACTCACAAGCCAAGGTAGAAATGCTAATAAAAAATAAAAGCCAGACTTCAATGCCATTAAAGAAAGATTTCATTTCCAAATGCCCACCAAGGGTGAATGAAAAGCAATGATGATCAATGAATATTCATCAAAACTTTGTTAAAATATATAAACTGTAACAAAATCTGCAAGAATGTCACATATT
Organism: Cherax quadricarinatus; assembly: GCF_038502225.1. Lineage (NCBI taxonomy): Eukaryota > Metazoa > Arthropoda > Malacostraca > Decapoda > Parastacidae > Cherax > Cherax quadricarinatus. The sequence goes on from NC_091353.1 coordinate 13,198,957, forward strand.
CATACCTCCGTGTTTAAATTTTGAAGATAATTCCATGTGATATCAACATAATGTAAAAGGTATGTTAAATTACATAAACTGTAACAAAATCTGTAAGAATGTCACATATTCGTCCTTCGTGGATAAATCTTGAAAGATAATTCCTTGTGATATTAATGTGATAATGCAAAATGAAAAACTTTCTTTTTAATATGTACAAGACTTTTGCATGCATGCTCATCGCTTAACCCTTAAACTGTCCAAACGTAGATCTACATCCACGTGCGGGCGGCTTAAGGGTCAAACAGCTACAATCCGGAGTCTAATCTGCAAAAGTCTGCTATGGAAACATTGGTTTGAGAAGTGTCGGTACAGAGGATAAGTATCCTGTAACGCGCATTAGAGATGCAGCTTGTTCGACAAGCGATCAGAAAATGACCACAGGTAGCCAGCATGACCAGGCCTGTGGTAGGTACCATGACAAGGCAAGGCCTGGTCATGGACTGGGCTGTGGGGACGTTGACCCCCGGAGCACCCTCCAAGTATACTCCAAGTGTACTCCAGGTATACTCCAGGTATGGCCAGAGAGTGATGGAAAAAATAACGAAGACTCTGTTACTGTTATCACAAGAGTCTGATACTATTATCCCAAGACTCTGTTACTGTTATCCCAAGACTCTGTTACTGTTATCCCAAGGCTCTGATACTGTTATCTCAAGACTCTGTTACTGTTATTGAGATTAAGGTCTCATTTTATGGTCATGAGAACCCTGTTTCTAGTAACAAGAGAACCCTAGATTTTCAACTTAATTAAATATGTATGAAGTACCTTCTTGGCACCATGGTAGTGAGGTTCAAAAATATTATATCCTGGTTACTTATGAAACAACTTATCTGTGATAAGAGTGATATCCCAGATTTAACATTGTAGCTATCGGTCAGTGCTTGAAAAACACTGCATATATTTCAAACAAAATTGAAGATTCAAAGCTATACCAGTATCTTTTATCTAGGTGTACAAACAATATCTCTTTCTGACATTAAGGAAAGCACAAGGTTTTCATTTCAAGACAATATTTTTTAACACAATACTGTACCAATCATGTACCAACGTTAGTAATTCTTATTTGTATTATCGTTACAATTTCTGTTTTTTTTCTATTCATTTATAAAGTTGTATTTACATTCAGGGTACACTTATATTTATTTTTCTGTGTATTTTTTTTTATTTCCTCAACATATCTTAATTTAAGAGGCCTGGTCTGAGTCTGAGTCACAAGGGCCATGGTCCATGGAACCACTAACATGTATCTTTTAAATTTCTAACCCTGACCAGCCAGATTGTGATTCATACGCTGGATTGTGTGTGGCCAGCAGTAACAGCCTGATCGATCAGGCTGTGATCCACTGCAATGCCAGGTCATGGACCAGGTCGTGGGGGTGCTGACCCCCAGAATACCCTCCAGGTATGCTCCAGGTAGGAAGAGAAAACAACCTTACCTTTATAGTTACTAATTTTAAACTTGCTCGAAATGCTGAACATATTTCAAGCTTTGCAATTGTTCCTTGCTATTATTTTTCCCAGGAACACACCCATCAACTGTATTTTTTCAAATATAGTTCTTTCATCACGTTCCATATTTTACCGGTTAGTGTTTTATCAAGAGCCAAATATTAAAAAAAAAAGTCTTCGTGAAGTTCATTTACAGCACATCCTCCTTTGAAGAGAAGGACAAAACTTTACCCACATACATGGATTCATTTCTTGTACGTGTGGAAAAGAAGACTTCAGTGTCACAGCCAATCAACCCAGAATGCCAAAGATATCCTAAATAAATGTTAATTCTATAAAAATAATTTGAACATGGTTATAAATTTTTTAGTCATGTTTGTGTCTACGAGATTGTTCTCAAGCCAATTCCAATTGTTCTTCACAAAGGATGACCTTCGCCTCACACCCCTTGGTTGCTAGCACACTCGGCTCACACACTGAGATCCGTGGTTTGATCCCCAGTATGAGTGGATACACTGGGGTGTGTTTCCTTGAGACACCTACTGTCCCTGTTCACCTAGCAGTAAGTAGGTACCTGGGTGTTGGTCAACTGGTGTGGGTCACATCCTGAGGGACAAAATTAACCTAATTGGCCCGAAATGCACTGCATAACCAGGGGCTTTCTAGATGTCACTGATGTCAGTTATGGTCTGTATAAGTTGTATCACGTACTTGTAGAAATGAAGATTATTATTATTTATTATTACCATTATTTCTTATCAAACACCACCTGTGCCTCTTAAGTGGTAGTCAGTTGCAGACAATTATGATGGAAGGAAAAATAGGTCAGTCGCCCCAAAACCTCCAAGAGTGAGGGGCCTCAAGTGCCTATTTTTTCAAATTGATTAACGAAGCAAAATAAATGTTTCATTCTTATTCCCAAATAATTTAAGCTAATTTCATTACTCATTTATTGAATAATGATAAGCAAGATTTTGAAGCATAAACACATAACTATAATGCACATGGTAAGCAATCTGTATGTGTGATGCCCAGGGGCTACACTTGCTTTTAATCAGCCGATGGTAACAGCACGAAATTAAATTTGAAAAGCTTAATATCACCATGAATTACTTGAATTATGAACACGTAGGTACAATAAGAAGAGGAAGCAGACCCATAGCCAAGAAGTACACATGGTGACCTTAATGGTGCTGCATCACACTGTGAGAGCATACTTAATCCTCAAACGGAATAAAAAGTCACAATACCAAGGCAGGAACAATACATGGGTGCTCCTCAACTTACAACGGGGTTACATTCTGACAAACCATCATATGTCAAAAATGTGGCAAGTTGAACATGAATGTGATACGCTAAATAAATAAGTAAATAAATAACTACTGTCCTATAACCAAACAGTTTCGGTCAGCAACCAAACCATTTTGGTCAGGAGCCAAACTGTTTTGATCAGTGACCAAACAGTTTCAGTCTGGAACCAAACAGTTTCAGTCAGTGACCAAAGAACAAATACAGATAACCTCCTGGATGTATACCTCTAACCTTCAACATACCTCTGAGAGGTTCAAGTTTTCCTACTCCCACAACCTGGCCATGGGCCAGGCTTGTCTGGTGCTAGCCTGGTCAACCAGGTTGTTGCTGTTGGCGGCTTGCTGCCCCACATATCCATTATATTTTTGTACACAATGAGAGAGAGATCTCTGAACATCCAAAGACTCCTATATTTCATATTTGACTTTAATAACAAATTAAAAAGTATCGGAGCTCTCAATATATAAAAAACTTGTCAGTGCTCAATAATAACCCACAGGGAAAGAAACTCAAAAGATTAATAGGTCTGTATATACACAAATAACCTGCATATAGGAGAAAGGAGATTACGACATTTCGATCCGACTTGGACTAGTCATGGTATATTTCAGTCCCCTTCTGGGATCCTCTCATCTGCCGAAGAGGATCCCAGAAGGAGGTCAAAATATATAGATCAATTAATCTCCTGAGTTTGTGTCTCCATGTGGGTTATTACTGAACACTGACAAGTGTTCAATACACTTTAGTTATCCATAAAAAAATTCATTGCTGAACTGAGTTTTACTAAGGGTGTTTCTGACTTACTTAAAATATATTAGAGCATACCTGGAACTGAAAATTAAAAAAAAAATGTGCAAAACTAAACAATTTTGAAAATGTGTGCAACACACTCGACACCTTGTGTTGGCACTGGGTCTGCTTACTGTCAATAGAAGCAACCATTCAAAATACCAGACTATATTCTGAAGTATTCATTCAAATATAGGGTCATCAAAGCATGGTAATTAGCATAAACTCTAAGCACAGTTAGTGCAGATGTTAGTTATGACATTTACATATATATTAATGGAAGTGAAATACTTAGGTCCTGACTACCGCAATGTTTACCAGCATTAGCAAATTCCGCCATTCTGGCCTCAAACCAGCCGAGGATGCCATTAGCTGCCTCACCAATCACATCGTCATCCTTTATTACTGTAAGTCAAGCAATACAAGTTTGAGATGAAAAGCTAGATAACAAAATAATCATCACCTGAAGACTTGCCCTACAAGGAATACAATGAAATGTAAGTCCTCGGCTAACAAATACGTTGTGTATACGTAATATCATTATTACATCATTATTGTGTATAATATTATTATTATACACAAATCAGAAGATCCCCAAATGTGTTCGTAAGTTGAAGACTTTCTGTATTATGAATATTATACACAATTCAGAGGTCACCGACGTGTTTGTAAGTCGAAGACTTAGTACTCTATAATGAAAACTGTTTTCACACTAATTATGTATTTAGCAAACTAAAATAGATGAATAAGACCCATGTGCAACACTTAGGTCTCTTTTCACAAAAAAGACACACTTAGGAGAGGAACATTGGTGGTGATGTTTTGGTCGGTTCTGGACCATTTTACAATGGTCCAGGACTGACCAAAACATCACCATGAGGTTCCTCTCCAAAGTGAGGGTTTTTGATGAATTATTCTAACCACGGTTTTTTCTTTTCTTTTTTACACATGGTTTTACAAGGTTAGGTTAAGGATTTGTAACTTTATTTACAAGCTAAGAGCTGTTACCTACATCAGCTCATCCAAAAGCCTTTTTACTGCTACAGAATATACAAACAGTTGGAGCCTTTTTATGTATCTTTCTTGCCGATTTACTCCGCCTGCACCACAATAAAGACACCCAAGTGTTGAACATGTATCTTATTCACCTACTTGTCACTTTTAAATGCCCTTAGTAGCTATTAAATGCCCTTATTAGCTATTAAATGCCATTAGTAGCTATTAAATGCCCTTAGTAGCTATTAAATGCCATTAGTAGCTATTAAATGCCAATAGTAGCTATTAAATGCCTTTTTTAGCTGTTAAATGGCCTTACTAGCTATTAAATGGCTTTACTAGCTATTAAATTCCATTGATATAATGAAGCCTAAAACACAGCCTAATCTAACCTTGCTAAAAACAATATGAAAAAATAACTGAAACGTTATATAGAGTAAGATAAAAATGACCATGGTGAAGCAGTCAATGAGGTCATCTATTACTACACCATAACACTATTTTATTATTGCCACTGAGAGAAGAATGATGGAGAAAATCTTCAAATGATTTGCATTAAGAATGAGATGGAGAGAGAGAGAGAGAGAGAGAGAGAGAGAAGAGAGCAATATAGAGAGCAAGAGAGAACAAGAGCAAGCAAGAGTGTGAGAGAGCAAGAGAAAGCAAAAAAGGGACAGTGAAAAAGCAAGAGAGCAAAACAGGAAGAGAGAAAGAGAGTGAGAAATTATATATAACTAATCTCGACACATATTAAGGGTAGTAAGAAAGCACTTACATCACATCCAGAGAAAGAATTAATAACTACAGCAGCAACACCGCTTCATCTACCCTTACTCTTACCTCTTAGTTACAAACCAAATAAGATAAAAGCAGATTATGTAAAATATCAGTGCTACTGAAGCTGCTATGTACCACCATCTCTAACATTTTATGGAAGAAATGCTACAAGAAATGTTGGAAGAAATGCTAGAAGCATCTACAAATGGCTACTTGTATTAAAAATATTCACTGGCCTCCATCACTACACACAGATCTAATTAAAATTACAATGTCGTGAATTAGAAATGTGAAATATTTTCATTATACAGGTGCCCCTCAATTTACAATGGGGTTACGGTCCGACAAACTCATCCTAAGTTGAAAATATCATAAATCGAATGTAAATGTGATATGCTCAATAAGTGAATAAATAGGTACTGTCTCTGAATAAGTAAATAAACAAATAATTACTGTAACTAACTAAATACCATGACTGAAAGGTTAATAAATGAATACAAGTTATGGACTTGCTGCCTTCATGCTGGGTAATTATCTTAAGTTTCGTCTCTAAAGTACAGTGGTCCCTCGTTTTTCGTAATTAATCCATTCCTGGAAGTGTGACTATTATCGAAATTGACGATTTTCGAATCCATTTTCCCCATAAGAAATAATGTAAATCCAATTAATTCGTTCCAGACACCCAGAAGTATCAACAACAATTTTTTTTTTACCTTAAAGATAGATTTACATGCACAAAAGAATGAACATTCAACATGACAGTTACCTTTATTGAAAGCTGTTGTTGATGAATGGAAGACTGGGAAGGGGAGAGTGGGAAGAGAGGTTATTGTTTGGAAGGGAAATCCCCCTCCATAAGGACTCTAGGTCACTTCAGGGGTCACTTCCCTAGCTTAAATATAGATTTACATGCAGAAAAGAATACCAAATAAATGTAAAGCACTAATAAAATATAAATGAACATTAGTAGTAGGGGGTAGTTGAGGAGTGGAATGGTCTGCCTAGTAGGGTGATCAAAGCTAAAACATTGGGTAGTTTCAAATTTAGGTTGGATAAATACACAAGTGAGAGGAGTTGGATTTGAGTCGGACCTGCACCTGAGCTTATTGCTTGGGTAGCATTTGTTCTGTTAGTCGGTTGGATTTGTGAAGGACCTCCCTAGTATGGGCCAACAGGCCTGTTGCAGTGTTCCTCCTTTCTTAAGTTCTTATGTTCTTATTTAACATCACACTTACCTTTATTGAAGACTTGTTTGTGTGAGGGAGGGATGGCGAGTTTATTGTTGGAGAATATGACACTAATATCAGCTCTGCGGCTTATTTATCTATCCCAATTCAACTAATATGACATAATAAACAATACTAATAACACAGAAACATGGAATATACTCTAGAATGAATAAAATAAGTCATTATGTATGTCACACGGTGTTGTGTTGTGTTGTTGTTGGGTATATAAGGGCCACTGAGAGTAAGCCATCCATAATGGTGGTGAAGCAGCAGCTGAGGCGGCGGTGTTTTCTGTAGCCCTATATAACTCCAACAACATTGGAGGAGTTAGTAGTATCGCTGAATCACTGAAGAAGGCCCCCTCTACCACCATCACAACCACTACCACCGTCTACCACCATCACTACCACCTTCTACCACTATTGCAACTGCTACCACCATCACTACCACCTTCTACCACTATTACAACTGCTACCACCATCACTACCACCTTCTACCACTATTACAACTGCTACCACCATCACTACCACCTACCACCATCACTACCACCCTATACCACCATCAACCACTATCACAACTGCTTCCACTGTACCACCACCACCACCACCTTCATATTTTTCTACAAACTTTTTCTTAAATTATGTGTGTTTCTCACATTCCTTACCAAAGGGCTGGCATTAGAAGGTTTCTTTGGAGCCATGGTGACTTATTTAGCAGTTGCAAGTACTAAAATAAATGGAATATATTATGAAATGTATCATATGAACTCGTGGGATCATCCTCACTCACTGATAAACAATGGCACACTGGCTGGGAATGGAGTGTGAGGCGGCTCAGGGCTGTGTGTACACGTCCCAGATGAATGACTATTTGCAAGTCAAACGACGATTCACGAGCCAATGTTTTGATGAAAATAACGTTACAATTTTCGAAAATTATGACTATCGAGCCTTACAATTATCGAGGGACCACTGTAATTGCTTTTGCACCATCGTAAAGTTAAAATGCCAAAAGTTGAACCATCGTAAGTCGAGGATCACCTGTACATGCACCAAGAGGTATGATTAACTAGGCCTCATTTCATCTAGGTGGCCGACTACATTTAAAAACTGTAATACAGTAATACTATTACATACAGCATTCCTCTTGTGACTTTCCTTATCTGAATGACACCGGAATACCTCTGTTCAGAGTGCTAAAACATAAGTGATGGTGAATGTGTTTCTATTATGGGTCACCACCTTCTACGTGTTGAATGATCTATGTTAAAAAATAACTATGGTAATGGGTCAGACTTGAATAACAGGGCCTTATCCTGCATCTAACAAGCATACTGTTGGCAACTGTGAAAAAACGAACATGCTGTAGAGAAAGACATTTACTGGGAAAATATTCTGATCTGTTTGGATCTTTCATCAAGAGCTCAAATTTAAAATGTCCTAACAAAAGCTTGTTTTGTAGTGTATCTTATTGATAAGACTAATTCTTGTAACCACGGACACAAATATGTACAACAAGCCTTTGGTAAAGAAATAAATTCACCTTCACAGTGTTCCGCTAATGCAGTGGTTTTCAGTTAGACCCATTCTTCATTTATTGAGATTTTGTAAAATAAATATAGTAATCACTACTCACTATATATAAGCCAGGGATGAAAATATTTTAAGGTCAGTAATGTGTATACTGTATACAGTGGACCCCTGCATAACGATTACCTCCGAATGCGACCAATTATGTAAGTGTATTTATGTAAGTGCGTTTGTACGTGTATGTTTGGGGGTCTGAAATGGACTAATCTACTTCACAATATTTCTTATGGGAACAAATTCGGTCAGTACTGGCACCTGAACATACTTCTGGAGTGAAAAAATATCGTTAACCGGGGGTCCACTGTATGCCTTTTTTAGACCTAGCTCTACTGCTCACTTAACCCGTAAACGGTCCAAGCAGATCTACGTTCACATGTGTAGCGCTCCAAAAGTAGATCTACATTTTTTTTACATATTTTCAAATATAACAAAAAAAAAAGTATATCAAAGTTTTTTTTACACATTTTCAAATGTAAAAAAAAAAAGATCTACTTTTTTTACATACTTTCAAATATTGAAAAACCGTATATATACGTTTGGACCATTTACGGGTTAATATATGATAATGTAAATACGTTACCAGGCTTTTATATGCATTTGTAGCCCATAACCTAATCTGCTGTATATGTGGGACCCTCCTGTATATGAAATCATCTGTTTGTGACTTTATAAAGCCCACTTTTTAACTTTAGTAATGTATACAGGAGAAGGGGTTACTAGCCTCTTGCTCCCAGCATGTTAGTCGCCTCTTACGACAAGCATGGCTTACGAAGAAAGAATTCTCTTTCATGTCCCCATGGAGAAACTCGCACAATATCCACAAAATTTTTGCCAGCTTATGAATAATACGATGGAAGTGTCAGGAATTTTGAGAAGCTCATCAGCTATCTAAATTATCTTATTAGATATCTTCATACTCATTCGATCTATTATTTTTCATACTACTGAATTTACAGGATCAAAGCTGATATCCTTCCTCAGCTCATTTCAAAGCAAATCCATACATACATACATCATCTCTCAGTCCACAGCAGGATTCGAACCTGCAATCTCAGCATCAGAGTACACATTATTTTATTCGGAGTCTGGCTGTGTGGATAAAGTACTGTGAACTCTGATATTAAGTTTGCAGGTCTGAATCCTGCTGTGGACAGAGAGATAATGTTTGTAAATAATTTCGTTCATTTGCAAATTGTCAAGCACATACATACAGGATGTCATCCAAAACAGACAGCTAATGCCCAGGTAGACGACATATCCAAAGGATACCCAAATGATATTTTCGACTGATACAGTATAGGAAAAATGGGTCATTATCTACCAAGGCAAAGTGACCCAAAGAAAGAAACACATTCACCATTACTCAAAAATTTTCTTCTTTTTCTTTTACTATAATGACTAAAATAACTTAAATTTTGAAGTGTCTGCCCGGTAGTAAAACATACATGACCAATAATGGGATTTTCTCTCTGGTTTTCCTCTACATCAGTGTCTGAATAACCCTCGCAAATTTTGAACTTCATATTAATACTATAATACAGTGTTGAATGACTATTCTCTGAGAATAATAATAATAATAATAATAATAATAAAAATAATAATAATAATAATAATAATAATATATTAACAACTAGAACTGTTTTCTGAAGAGAATAATAATAATGTATTAACTAAACTACTTTTTGATAATAATAATAATAATAATAATAATAATAATAATAATAATAATAATAATAACAATGTATTAACTAGAACTGCTTTATGAGAATAATAATAATAACAACAACAATAATAATAATGTATTTAAAACTAGAACTGTAAAAACATTCAGAAGCATCTCATTTCTTTTGTGATTTTCTCCTAACAATATATCAACTATACCTGTACTTTACCTGTGACAGGTTTCAAGCACTCATCTTCTACTCTCACAGCACAGCCTGAGGCCAGACTTTCCTGTTAAGAGTGCCTGCTCAACCAGGCTACTGCTGTTGGTAGCCTGCTGGCCCACATATCTACCACAGCCTGATGGATCTGGCCTTTGGCCTAGCATAATATATTTACATATGTGTGGCCAGGTTTTCTATTGTATACGAATTGAATATTTTTGAACAGATTGGTTTATCAAACCATACCCCCGGCCGGGATTGAACCCGCGGTCATAGAGTCTCAAAACTCCAGCCCGTCGTGTTAGCCACTAGACCAGCTAGCCACAATAAGATTCATCCAACTAGGTATATTTCTACACCATAGGAAGGTTAGCACAGGCACCACTGTGACCACAAATGCATTTGTGGTCACAGAGGTGCCTGTGCTAACCTTCCTATGGTGTAGAAATATACCTAGTTGGATGAATCTTATTGTGGCTAGCTGGTCTAGTGGCTAACGCGACGGGCTGGAGTTTTGAGACTCTATGACCGTGGGTTCAATCCCGGCCGGGGGTATGGTTTGTTTGCAATCGTGTCATTACGATTTCTTGAGTCAGATTGGTTTATTATACTTATCAGAAGCAAATTTGTGCATAGAATTTAAAATATGCTCTTCGATACACTGACTGTCCCTCGTAACTTATGTAACCACATTAATCGACCCCTGTGAACATAATTAGGCTAGTACAAGCAGACAACAAGCCTCACCTTGGTACAAACTTCTTCAAAATAACAGTGAAAAATCCTATGGTATATTAAAAAAAATAATCTTAATACGTACAGTGTTCTAACATTTAGACATAAAAATACTGCCTAAATAGAATAAGCCACAATATCACGGCTGAAAAAGTTCATTACTGTTCTATTCCACATAATGAAAATGAAAACCACTGTTTCAGTCCAGGACCATTGTAAGATGGGAGAAGTTTGAAAAAATGAGAATGTCATAAAGACTGTGTTCATACACTCTGGAAACCACTGCTTCAGTCCATCCAAAACCATTATAAAGTAAGAAAGTATGAAAAAAAAGGACAATATCATTAAAAACTGAGTATAAAACTTACCACCATATTCAGAGTTGGAAAGATTGTGGCCCACTGCATTTTGCACTCCTGCTCCTGCCACCGAGGTCGGGGGATGATATGGCGGGGGCGGGTGACTCCTGGGGTGGACCACAGGTGATGGAGAGGAAAACATTGGAGGTGGAGGAATGGGCCCAATCTCTGATACAGGTATTGGAGGCTCCGGGAGGTGAGCAACATGGTGGTGTCCCATATAATGGGGGTCATTGGGGTTATACTCATCGGCAGAGCTCTGTCCCCCACCGTAGTAAGTGTGGGTATCTCGTTGATGCACCGGGTGTAGACCACTAGGTATTTCACTAGGCAACACTTGTACGCCACCCATACCACCATCAGAAACTGAAACGTAATAGGAGTGTGAGGAGGGAAAAATTATACACCATTCTGAAGATGAATCACATTAATGCCTTGAAGTGCTCCAAACGTAGGTCAAGTCACTAAAGATATGCATCTAGCTGGAGTAATACACACACAGGCACTAAATAGTAGTAGTAGTAGTAGTAGTAGTAGTAGGCTTTATGAATGTGACTTATGGGGCTACTTGAGGGACAGGAGTGGTTTAAACTGAAACACATCTAAGCAAAGACTTAAATATTTTGTTGAAAAAATTTCTCAAGTGGTGATTTCTACAATACGTGGATGTGAACACTGACATTCCCAAAAAACACTATTGTTGTATCTGGACCGGTAAACTATGTCGCCAAAAGTTTTACATGTGAACCAATGTGTATGGTGGTGGGGGGAGGAAAAAAAAGTGGAAAAGGCAAAGGAATAGGGTAAAGCTGCACGATGGTGAGGAGAGAGGGAGTGCAGGTTCCCATGCTGGAAGGTCATGCTGGCTTTGGTGTCATGCTGGCGGCAGTCATGCTCATGTTGCTGGTGTTTCTGGGGTCGAGGACTCACCAGACAGGGAAGTCCGCGAGAAGGTGGGCCGCACGGCCGCCGCACTGCCGCCTGCGCTGCTCGCCGCATACACAGAGGGGAAAGAGTACGTGGTGGTGGTGTTGGTGGGGAGGTAAGCTGAGGGGAAGACACTGGCACCACCAGTGTGTGTGGGAGCAACATGACCCGATGAAGTGGTCAGCTGACTAGCCTGCACAAACGGGGTGGGAGCGTAGGTCACGGTCAGCCCCCCACAGGTCTGAGGTTGAGATTGAGTGGAGGAGTATGACTGGGGTGAGGGAAGTCCAGGGGGAGGATGAGGACTCGGGGGAGCATAGGGTGATGGCTGCTGCACCGGGGTAGAGGTTGCAGGATGAAGGGCCGGCCGCAAGAAGCAACCCGCTAGGTTGCAGTGTGATGAGGGTGACTGAAGGGAACGAGTAGTAGTAGTGACCGAGGAGGGAGCAACCACAGAGCTGAGCGAGGGAGGCTGTTGCGAACTGGGGGAGCTTACAGGTCGGGACTGTTGAGGGAGGGGAGCATTGGAGGGCTGGTACTGGTCCCCAGGCATAGAGCTGGAGGGCACACACAGGAGCCAGCGGGCATGGCGGCCCCCACACATGGTGGTAGTGGTGGTGGTGGTGGCAGCACAGGTGGTGTTAGTAGCAGTCACAAAGACGGCGTCAGTCGAGTCAGGGGAGGCAGGACCATGTTGGCCCCGTATCTGCCACTTACCACCCGGTGCCATGAGTGAGGTGGGCCGCTCCGGCCGCTCCGACGAGATGATGTGATGGTGACCGTGATAGTCAGGTGGCTGGGACTCAGGAGGGGTGAGCGGCTGGCTAGTGAGAGGGGCTAGTGTTGTGGTGCTAGTGGGAACACTGGAGGCTAGGGGGTTGAAGGCTGGGTGTTGCTCAGGACACCCGTCACCACTACCCACACTACCGTTCACACCCTCACTTTTCTCCTTCCCAGGCTCTGAAACAAACAAAAATACACATATATAATAAACCACATCTTTCAGGACAGTAAATGATGTAAATCTAGGTAACTGATACCAACAAATCAGTTTAAAAAACACATGAGCAAACACTAGGACATATTAAATACATACCTTTTGGTCTTGGGACCTTGGCTACTTCTGTACAAGGTCCCAAAACATTTTCTAATGAAAATATCCTAATGTTTGCTCATGTATCACAATAAAAGAAACTAAATACCACAATGATAAATGTAATTTCCTATTAATTATCATTAAAACTGTTCCATACTGATAATATACACATACAAGATACACATCAAATTCTTAAAACCAAAACAATCTAGGTTAAATGTTAGCTAACACAAAATATAAATATAGATCAGAGTTTTTCCCATATAATTTTAAAAATAACAGAGGACAGCAGATGAAAATATATACTTGTAAAATTACTAATTTACAGTCCATCAATAATATATTCTAGGCTACAGGAAGTTCCCAAATTACAAAAAGAGTTGCATTCCTCATTTTTTCACCCCCTCACCATCATTACGAACAGATGCAGAAGCTAGATGTTTAACAAGTTACCCATTACGAAAAATAATGGCCAAAAGCTGGATTACTTTCCAAATATTCCTTTCAGAAATTATTCCTTATGTTAGCTACTGTAATGACAGGTTTATAGATAGCTAAATTTTGCCAAAATGATGTAATTTTTACACATGACACCATAAATGAACTGGGTGTGTATGTTTTGCCTCTCACTGACTTACATGATTAACACACTACATAACACACTCCTCTCTTTTATAAAGCTATTGTATTTAGTGCAATGTTTTGCAAATGCAATTGAAAAGGGCATCCAAAATTGAATAGGCCCATACTATGAAGGCCTTTTCATGCATTATTCAATTTTGAGTGTACTTTTTCAATTCCATTTACAAAAAAATCGCACTATTTAGAAGTTCTTTAAAACAGAGCTAGTATACGAAAAAAAATTATACTGCACTTTTCTTCACTTTCCGCAGTTCCCAGATTTTTTTTACACACACAGTTTGAAGTGTTGCTTATAAGTAGGTGTTTAAGTGACGAGCCAAACTTGCTTGATTACTCCCTCACTCACTCACTCACTCTCTCTCTCTCTCTCTCTCTCTCTCTCTCTCTCTCTCTCTCTCTCTAACACACACCCACACCCACACCCACACCCACACCCACACCCACACACACACACACACACACACACACACAGGATGTTCCAGACATGGGACACAGAAACAAGGGGTCACAATTTTAAGTTGAAGACTCAGATGAGTCAGAGGGATGCTAAGAAGTATTTCTTCAATCACAGAGTTGCCAGGAATCATACATAGTTTTAAGATGAGGTATAATAAAGCTCATGGAGCAGGGAGAGAGAAGACCTAGTAGCGACCAGAAAAGAGGTGGGGCTAGGTGCTGTGACTCGGCCCCTTCAAACCACAAATAGGTGAATACAGAGAGATGAATACAACTTTCTTATACATATGAGTAGGATACAGCAGACACTTGTACACAAGAATGTGTTACGCTGACATGCGATATCTCTAAATATGTCTTGCAATTTTGTTCATCCATCTAATATTACATTGCGATTATCATTGTTATTATCTAAAACGACAAAAATCAGCTTTATAATATTATATATTCATTTTTATCTTTCTCATTTTCCATTTTATGTATATATATGTATTTCTCGCTGATGCATCATTTACAAATGATAACAACCATTAATGACCTCACCTCTGGTTACTACTCGCCTGACACGAGCTTACGTCAGAGGTGAGTGAAGTAGGGCAGGCAGTACAGCACCTTTCTCAGTATAGAGAAGGTCTTCACGGCTTACTCCTTTTAACCTAAACGGTGAAGCATTTGGTCTAGAGCTTTATTCACTAAAGTCACCAGAAATTGTGGAATTTTTATTATATAGAAGTTCTCGTGTGTAGAGACTTCAAGTTTTCTAAGTCAACAGCCTAATCTCCTTAGAAAATAGAGGATGATGTAACTTTTTGTTCAACTGAATATTAAAGGTCCATTCAGCTAAGAATGAAGGTCTTCTTAATTTGTAAGTGGTGTATAAAGTCTGTTTATATATAATTAAGAAAAAGGTACAACTAAATACCTTAAGTTTATAACGATATCCACTTTATATTAAAGATGCATTTTACAAAGTTTTTGATCTCCTTATAACCTTATTATGATATAACTGGAGAATAATTCTCCCTAAAACTCCCCTAGACTAACATCACCTATGGTTTATCAAGTTTATCATAATAAATGTGAACAGCAGACACTTGTACACAACAGTAAGGACAGCAGACACTTGTACACAACAGTAAGGACAGCAGACACTTGTAAACAACAGTAAGGACAGTAGACACTTGTACACAACAGTAAGGACAGCAGACACTTGTACACAACAGTAAGGACAGCAGACACTTGTACACAACAGTAAGGACAGCAGACACCTGTACACAACAGTAAGGACAGCAGACACTTGTACACAACAGTAAGGACACTTGTACACAACAGTAAGGACAGCAGACACTTGTACACAACAGTAATGACAGTAGACACTTGTACACAACAGTAAGGACAACAGACACTTGTACACAACAGTAAGGACAGTAGACACTTGTACACAACAGTAAGGACAGCAGACACTTGTACACAACAGTAAGGACAGCAGACACTTGTACACAACAGTAAGGACAGCAGACACTTGTACACAACAGTAAGGACAGCAGACACCTGTACACAACAGTAAGGACAGCAGACACTTGTAGACAACAGTAAGGACAGCAGACACCTGTACACAACAGTAAGGACAGCAGACACCTGTACACAACAGTGAGGACAGCAGACACTTGTACACAACAGTAAGGACAGCAGACACTTGTACACAACAGTAAGGACAGCAGAGACTTGTACACAACAGTAAGGAAGCAGACACTTGTACAAAACAGTAAGGACAGCAGACACCTGTACACAACAGTGAGGACAGCAGACACTTGTACACAACAGTAAGGACAGCAGACACCTGTACACAACAGTAAGGACAGCAGACACCTGTACACAACAGTGAGGACAGCAGACACTTGTACACAACAGTAAGGACAGCAGACACCTGTACACAACAGTGAGGACAGCAGAGACTTGTACACAACAGTAAGGACAGCAGACACTTGTACACAACAGTAAGGACAGCAGACACTTGTACACAACAGTAAGAACAGCAGACAATTGTACACAACAGTAAGGATAGCAGACACCTGTACACAAAAATAAGGACAGCAGGCACTTGCACACAAAAATAAGGACAGCAGACACTTGTACACAACAGTAAGGACAGCAGACACTTGTACACAAGGGTAAGGACAGCAGACACTTGCACACAAAAATAAGGACAGCAGACACTTGTACACAACAGTAAGGACAGCAGACACTTGTACACAAAATAAGGACAGCAGACACTTGTACACAAGAGTAAGGACAGCAGACACTTGTACACAAGAGTAAGGACAGCAGACACTTGTACACAAGAGTAAGGACAGCAGACACTTGTACACAAGAGTAAGGACAGCAGACACTTGTACACAACAGTAAGGACAGCAGACACTTGTACACAACAGTAAGGACAGCAGACACTTGTACACAAGAGTAAGGACAGCAGACACTTGTACACAAGAGTAAGGACAGCAGACACTTGTACACAAAATAAGGACAGCAGACAACCTTACTTGTACATAGATACTCGAGTAATTCAGGGATGGCAAAGCAGACTTGCTGTGAGAGTGACCACCAGGTCCTGGACCTGATACTGATGTTGGGATGTTGTTGTAAGTCTGCCCTGACCCGTGACCACCAGGTCCCGGACCTGATACTGACGGTGGGAGGTTGTTGTAGGCCTGCCCTGACCCGTGACCACCAGGTCCCGGACCTGATACTGACGGTGGGAGGTTGTTGTAGGTCTGCCATGACCCGTGGAGATACACTGTAGCACAACACCGTCACCACCATCCTCCTCCTTGTTGTTGTTGTTGTTTGGGGTTTATAGGGCCACTGACAGTGTACGTTGTATCAAGCTCTACCTTCCAGCGTCCGGAAAAGAAACCTCGATGCCCCCAAGGCCCAGTCCTTGACCAGGCCTCCAGGTGGATCAGGGACTGATCAACCAGGCTGTTACTGCTGGCCGCACGTAGTCCAATGTACGAACCGCAGCCCGGCTGATCCGGCACCGACTTTAGGTATCTGTCCAGCTCTCTCTTGAAGGCTAATAACCGTGCGTATTATATGACCCCAATGCGCCCTGAAGCCAGCAAGAAGACCACCATCTTCCTTTCACACAGGGCTTCAACGCTGGCTTCGGTGGAGCGAAAGGACGTTTCACTCTTAATCCACTTCCTTGAATATCACCAGTGGCGAAGTCTTTTTCCTGGGACGTTCCTCCTAATTACACACTGCCCGCTGCTGAGCAATTAGTCCTTTTTCCCCCCTCGTCAGGATACATGCAGGTTAAGAGGTTCGTGGACAATCGGTCTGGCAGCCATACATCACCTTGTAGGCCAGTGGAAGTCCTGTTGTTGATGACTCTGGTGAAGGAGTGGATTGGTCTATGCGTGTTTGTCGGTGGAACTGAAGCACGGTGGTCTACCTGACCTAAATGAGAACGTAGCGGTCCTGTCTCTTCCCGCTGGAACTTTTCTTTATAGTTCCAGCCCAGATACGGGCAACATATTTTTCCGGGACTCCCGGTAAGTAGGGTTCAATAAGGCGTAAGCTTTACGGGTCCTTAACAACGCCAACAATAAGTGGAACATGTTGCCACAATACTCCTACCCATCCACACACACACACACACACACCATGTGGTTTTAAGCTTCGAATACACAGTAGAGCTACAAGTGGAGGGAGAAGCAGGAAGGCCAGGACGAATGAAGCCAAACTACAAGAAAGGGGACTACACAGGAATGAGGAACTACCTGAACGGGGTTCAGTGGGACAGAGAACTGGCAGGGAAGCCAGTTAATGAGATGATGGAATATGTAGCAACAAAATGCAAGGAGGCTGAGGAGAGGTTTGTACCCAAGGGTAACAGGAGTAATGAAAAAGCCAGGATGAGCCCATGGTTTACCCAAAGGTGCAGGGAGGCAAAAACCAAGTGTGCTAGGGAATGGAAGAAATATAGAAGGCAAAGGACCCAGGAGAATAAGGAGAACAGTCGTAGAGCCAGAAACGAATATGCACAGATAAGAAGGGAGGCCCAAAGACAATATGAAAATGACATAGCAGCGAAAGCCAAATCTGACCCGAAACTGTTGTACAGCCACATCAGGAGGAAAACAACAGTCAAGGACCAGGTAATCAGGCTAAGGAAGGAAGGAGGAGAGACAACAGGAAATGACCGTGAAGTATGTGAAGAACTCAACAAGAGATTCAAAGAAGTGTTCACAGAGGAGACAGAAGGGACTCCAGAAAGACGGAGAGGTGGGGCACACCACCAAGTGCTGGACACAGTGCACACAACCGAGGAAGAAGTGAAGAGGCTTCTGAGTGAGCTAGATACCTCAAAGGCAATGGGGCCAGATAACATCTCCCCATGGGTATTGAGAGAGGGAGCAGAGGCACTATGTGTACCCCTAACAACAATATTCAATACATCTATCGAAACAGGGAGATTGCCTGAGGCATGGAAGACAGCAAATGTAGTCCCAATCTTTAAAAAAGGAGACAGACATGAAGCATTAAACTACAGACCAGTGTCACTGACATGTATAGTATGCAAAATCATGGAGAAGATTATCAGGAGAAGAGTGGTGGAACACCTAGAAAGGAATGATCTCATCAACAGCAGCCAGCATGGTTTCAGGGACGGGAAATCCTGTGTCACAAACCTACTGGAGTTCTATGACATGGTGACAGCAGTAAGACAAGAGAGAGAGGGGTGGGTGGATTGCATTTTCTTGGACTGCAAGAAGGCGTTTGACACAGTTCCACACAAGAGATTGGTGCAAAAACTGGAGGACCAAGCAGGGATAACAGGGAAGGCACTACAATGGATCAGGGAATACTTGTCAGGAAGACAGCAGCGAGTCATGGTACGTGGCGAGGTGTCAGAGTGGGCACCTGTGACCAGCGGGGTCCCGCAGGGGTCAGTCCTAGGACCAGTGCTGTTTCTGGTATTTGTGAACGACATGACGGAAGGAATAGACTCTGAGGTGTCCCTGTTTGCAGATGACGTGAAGTTGATGAGAAGAATACACTCGATCGAAGACCAGGCAGAACTACAAAGGGATCTGGACAGGCTGCAGACCTGGTCCAGCAATTGGCTCCTGGAGTTCAATCCCACCAAGTGCAAAGTCATGAAGATTGGGGAAGGGCAAAGAAGGCCGCAGACGGAGTACAGTCTAGGGGGTCAGAGACTACAAACCTCACTCAAGGAAAAAGATCTTGGGGTGAGTATAACACCAGGCACATCTCCTGAAGCGCACATCAACCAAATAACTGCTGCAGCATATGGGCGCCTAGCAAACCTCAGAACAGCATTCCGACATCTTAATAAGGAATCGTTCAGGACCCTGTACACCGTATACGTTAGGCCCATATTGGAGTATGCGGCACCAGTTTGGAACCCACACCTAGCCAAGCACGTAAAGAAACTAGAGAAAGTGCAAAGGTTTGCAACAAGACTAGTCCCAGAGCTAAGAGGTATGTCCTACGAGGAGAGGTTAAGGGAAATCAACCTGACGACACTGGAGGACAGGAGAGATAGGGGGGACATGGTAACGACATACAAAATACTGAGGGGAATTGACAAGGTGGACAAAGACAGGATGTTCCAGAGATTGGACACAGTAACAAGGGGACACAGTTGGAAGCTGAAGACACAGATGAATCACAGGGATGTTAGGAAGTATTTCTTCAGCCACAGAGTAGTCAGTAAGTGGAATAGTTTGGGAAGCGATGTAGTGGAGGCAGGATCCATACATAGCTTTAAGCAGAGGTATGATAAAGCTCACGGCTCGGGGAGAGTGACCTAGTAGCGATCAGTGAAGAGGCGGGGCCAGGAGCTCGGACTCGACCCCCGCAACCTCAACTAGGTGAGTACAACTAGGTGAGTACACACACACACACACACACACACACACACACACACACACACACACACACACACACACACACACACACACACACACACACACAAACACACACACACACACACACAAGGGAACACAACTGGAAGTAGAAAATTCAGATGAGTCATGGGGATGTTAGGAAGTATTTCTTTAGCACTAGAGTTGTCAGGAAGTGGAACCATCTGCAGAGTGATGTAGTTGAGGCAGGATCCTTACATAGCTTTAAGAAGAGGTACGATGGTGTTATAACGAATAGTGTTATAACGAACATGATGGTGGTATAAGGAACATAATAGTGTTATAAAGAACATGATGGTGTTATAACGAACATGATGGTGTTACAATTAATGAACATGGTGTTAGAGTTAACAAACGTTAAGGTATAGGTGTTACATCTCGCCTGTCTTGACAGGATCAGCAGCAGCTACAGCAGCAACAGCAACAGCGGTATCGTGAGCAGCAGCAACACCCACCATAACAGCAGCAGCAGCAGCCACAGATGCAGCAGTACCCGCAGCATTAGCAGCCATAGCAGTAGCAGCGGTAGCCACAGCAGTAGCAGCAGCCACAGCAGTAGCAGCAGGCACAGCAGTAGCAGTAGCCATAGCAGTAGCAGCGGTAGCCACAGCAGTAGCAGCAGCCACAGCAGTAGCAGCAGGCACAGTAGTAGCAGTAGCCATAGCAGTAGCAGCGGTAGCCACAGCAGTAGCAGCAGCCACAGCAGTAGCAGCAGGCACAGTAGTAGCAGTAGCCATAGCAGTAGCAGCGGTAGCCACAGCAGTAGCAGCAGCCACAGCAGTAGCAGCAGGCACAGAGGTAGCAGAAGCCATAGCAGTAGCAGCGGAAGCCCCAGGAGAAGCAGCAGCCAACAGGATCAGCAGCAGCTACAGCAGCAACAGCAACAGCGGTATCGTGAGCAGCAGCAACACCCACCATAACAGCAGTAGCAGCAGGCACAGTAGTAGCAGTAGCCATAGCAGTAGCAGCGGTAGCCACAGCAGTAGCAGCAGCCACAGCAGTAGCAGCAGTCAAAGCAGTACCAGCAGCCATAGCGGTAGCCACAGCAGTAGCAGCAGGCACAGCAGTAGCAGCAGCCACAGCAGTAGCAGCGGTAGCCACAGCAGTAGCAGCAGCCACAGCAGTAGCAGCAGCCACAGCAGTAGCAGCAGCCACAGCAGTAGCAGCAGCCACAGCAGTAGCAGCGGTAGCCACAGCAGTAGCAGCAGCCACAGCAGTAGCAGCAGGCACGTGGTGGCAGTGGCCATGGCAGTGGCAGGCGGTGCATGCGGTGCAGCGGTAGCCACAGCAGTAGGCAGCCAGCCACGGTAGGCAGGCGGGCACAGTGGTGCAGTGGCCATGCAGTGGCCAGCGGTAGGCCACGCGTAGGCAGCAGCCGCGGTGCAGGCAGTCAAAGCGGTCCACCAGCGGCCATGGCGGTAGCCAGCCAGCGGTAGCAGTGGGCACAGCAGGTAGCGGTAGACAGCTAGCCGGACAGCGGCTGCGGAGAAGCAGCCGGCAGCAGTGGCCGGCGCCACAGCGGTAGCGGTGGTAGGCCACAGCAGTGGCAGCAGCCACAGGCGGTAGGCGCAGCGGTAGCAGCAGCCACGCGGTAGCGGCGGTAGGCCACGCGGAGTACGGCAGGCCTACAGCGGTGGTTGCCGTACAGCGGTGGCAGCAGCCACGCGGTGGCAGCAGGGCACAGCGGTAGCAGCGGGCAGGCGGTGGCAGCAGCCACAAGCGGTGGTGCAGCTACAGCAGTGGCAGCGGTGGCAGTGCCAGGCAGTGGCAGCGGCCAGGCGGTAGGCGGCAGCAGGTGGCGGCACAGCGGTGGCAATGGCCACAGCGGTGGCAGCCACAACAGTAGCGACAACAGCAGTAGCCACAACAGTAGCCACAACAGTAACGACAACAGCAGTAGCCACAACAGTAGCGACAACAGCAGTAGCCACAACAGTAGCGACAACAGTAGCGACAACAACAGTAGCCACAACAGTAGCGACAACAGCAGTAGCCACAACAGTAGCGACAACAGCAGTAGCCATAACAGTAGCGACAACAACAGTAGCCACAACAGTAGCGACAACAGCAGTAGCCACAACAGTAGCGATAACAGCGGTAGCCACAACAGTAGCGACAACAACAGTAGCCACAACAGTAGCGACAACAGCAGTAGCCACAACAGTAGCGACAACAGCAGTAGCCACAACAGTAGCGACAACAGTAGCCACAATAGTAGCCAAAACAGTAGCCACAACAAGTTGCCACAACAACAGTAGCGACAACAACAGTAGCCACAACAGTAGCGACAACAGCAGTAGCCACAACAGTAGCGACAACAGCAGTAGCCACAACAGTAGCGACAACAGCAGTAGCCACAACAGTAGCGACAACAGTAGCCACAATAGTAGCCACAACAGTAGCCACAACAAGTTGCCACAACAACAGTAGCGACAACAGCAGTAGCCACAACAGTAGCAACAACAGCAGTAGCCACAACAGTAGCGACAACAGCAGTAGCCACAATAGTAGCCACAATAGTAGCCACAACAGTAGCCACAACAAGTTGCCACAACAACAGTAGCGACAACAGCAGTAGCCACAACAAGTTGCCACAACAACAGTAGCGACAACAGCAGTAGCCACAATAGTAGCCACAATAGTAGCGACAACAGCAGTAGCCACAACAAGTTGCCACAACAACAGTAGCGACAACAGCAGTAGCCACAACAAGTTGCCACAACAACAGTAGCGACAACAGCAGTAGCCACAACAAGTTGCCACAACACTAGCGACAACAGCAGTAGCCACAACAAGTTGCCACAACAACAGTAGCGACAACAGCAGTAGCCACAACAAGTTGCCACAACAACAGTAGCGACAACAGCAGTAGCCACAACAAGTTGCCACAACAGTAGCGACAACAGCAGTAGCCACAACAAGTTGCCACAACAACAGTAGCGACAACAGCAGTAGCCACAACAAGTTGCCACAACAACAGTAGCGACAACAGCAGTAGCCACAACAAGTTGCCACAACAACAGTAGCGACAACAGCAGTAGCCACAACAAGTTGCCACAACAACAGTAGCGACAACAGCAGTAGCCACAACAAGTTGCCACAACAACAGTAGCGACAACAGCAGTAGCCACAACAAGTTGCCACAACAACAGTAGCGACAACAGCAGTAGCCACAACAAGTTGCCACAACAGCAGTAGCCACAACAAGTTGCCACAACAGCAGTAGCCACAACAAGTTGCCACAACAACACTTGCCACAACAGTAGCCACAACAGTAGCCACAACAGCAGTAGCCACAACAGTAGCCACAACAAGTTGCCACAACAGTAGCCACAACAGTAGCCACAACAACAGTTGCCACAACAACACTTGCCACAACAACAGTAGCCACAACAGTAGCCACAACAGCAGTAGCCACAACAGTAGCCACAACAGTTGCCACAACAACAGTAGCCACAACAGTAGCCACAACAGCAGTAGCCACAACAGTAGCCACAACAGTTGCCACAACAGTAGCCACAACAGTAGCCACAACAGTTGCCACAACAGTAGCCACAACAGTTGCCACAACAGTAGCCACAACAGTTGCCACAACAACAGTAGCCACAACAGTAGCCACAACAACAGTAGCCACAACAGCAGCAGCACCGTGAAACAGCACCAGCTAGGTAGGTTAAAGCAGACATGACCAAGTATCTCGCCCACAACACTTGCCACAACAACAGTAGCCACAACAGTAGCCACAACAACAGTAGCCACAACAGCAGCAGCACCGTGAAACAGCACCAGCTAGGTAGGTTAAAGCAGACATGACCAAGTATCTCGCCCACACGCTGCCTTCAAATACCTCCCTTATAACAATAACTGGCAACTCACTATATTGCTTTCATTGTGGGTCGACTTCAAGATAGATAGACGACCAGATACATGTTGATAGACAGACAGGTGGACGGTAATGGTTAGACTGATAGGTAGACATAACATACAGAAATATAGGGATATATAACAAGTGTCAGGAACTGAGGATAAACAAAGGTCTAGCTGTCTAGTGACGGTAAGCCAGTGGAAGGCCTCGGTCAGATGACCAAAACCTGCAACGGCGGGTCATCATATGACTAAGACCCGCATCAGGAAACACTTGTCCTGTTTCCTGACCAACCTTACCTAACCTGACAGGTCCTATCCTGCGACCTGATTTATGGCCGGGCCTGGTTTAACAGCTTCATTAATATTTATGGCCGGGCCTGGTTTAACAGCTTCATTAATATTTATGGCCGGGCCTGGTTTAACAGCTTCATTAATATTTATGGCCGGGCCTGGTTTAACAGCTTCATTAATATTTATGGCCGGGCCTGGTTTAACAGCTTCATTAATATTTATGGCTGGGCCTGGTTTAACAGCTTCATTAATATTTCTGGCCGGGCCTGGTTTAACAGCCTCATCATTTCTGGCCGGGCCTGGTTTAACAGCTTCATCAATATTTCTGGCCGGGCCTGGTTTAACAGCCTCATCATTTCTGGCTGGGCCTGGTTTAACAGCTTCATCAATATTTCTGGCCGGGCCTGGTTTAACAGCCTCATCAATATTTCTGGCCGGGCCTGGTTTAACAGCCTCATCAATATTTCTGGCCGGGCCTGGTTTAACAGCCTCATCAATATTTCTGGCCGGGCCTGGTTTAAAAGCCTCATCAATATTTCTGGCCGGGCCTGGTTTAACAGCCTCATCAATATTTCTGGACGGTCCTGGTTTAACAGCCTCATCAATATTTCTGGTCGGGCCTGGTTTAACAGCCTCATCAATATTTCTGGACGGGCCTGGTTTAACAGCCTCATCAATATTTCTGGCCGAGCCTGGTTTAACAGTCTCATCAATATTTCTGGCCGGGCCTGGTTTAACAGCCTCATCAATATTTCTGGACGGGCCTGGTTTAACAGCCTCATCAATATTTTTGGACAGGCCTGGTTTAACAGCCTCATCAATATTTCTGGACAGGCCTGGTTTAACAGCCTCATCAATATTTCTGGCCGAGCCTGGTTTAATAACCTCATCAATATTTCTGGCCGGGCCTGGTTTAGCAGCCTCATCAACATTTCTGGCCGGGCCTGGGTTAACAGCCTCATCAATATTTATGGCCGGGCCTGGTTTAACAGCCTCATCAATATTTCTGGCCGGGCCTGGTTTAACAGCCTCATTAATATTTCTGGCTGGACCTGGTTTAACAGCCTAATCAATATTTCTGGCCGGGCCTGATTTAACAGCTTCATTAATATTTATGGCAAGGCCTGGTTTAACAGCCTCATTAATATTTATGGCCGGGCCTGGTTTAACAGCCTCATCAATATTTCTGGCCGGGCCTGGTTTAACAGCCTCATTAATATTTCTGGCCGGGCCTGGTTTAACAGCCTAATCAATATTTCTGGCCGGGCCTGGTTTAACAGCTTCATTAATATTTATGGCTGGGCCTGGTTTAACAGCTTCATTAATATTTCTGGCCGGGCCTGGTTTAACAGCCTCATCATTTCTGGCCGGGCCTGGTTTAACAGCTTCATCAATATTTCTGGCCGGGCCTGGTTTAACAGCCTCATCATTTCTGGCTGGGCCTGGTTTAACAGCTTCATCAATATTTCTGGCCGGGCCTGGTTTAACAGCCTCATCAATATTTCTGGCCGGGCCTGGTTTAAAAGCCTCATCAATATTTCTGGCTGGGCCTGGTTTAACAGCCTCATCAATATTTCTGGCCGGGCCTGGTTTAAAAGCCTCATCAATATTTCTGGCCGGGCCTGGTTTAACAGCCTCATCAATATTTCTGGACGGTCCTGGTTTAACAGCCTCATCAATATTTCTGGTCGGGCCTGGTTTAACAGCCTCATCAATATTTCTGGACGGGCCTGGTTTAACAGCCTCATCAATATTTCTGGCCGAGCCTGGTTTAACAGTCTCATCAATATTTCTGGCCGGGCCTGGTTTAACAGCCTCATCAATATTTCTGGACGGGCCTGGTTTAACAGCCTCATCAATATTTCTGGACAGGCCTGGTTTAACAGCCTCATCAATATTTCTGGCCGGGCCTGGTTTAAAAGCCTCATCAATATTTCTGGCCGAGCCTGGTTTAATAACCTCATCAATATTTCTGGCCGGGCCTGGTTTAACAGCCTCATCAACATTTATGGCCGGGCCTGGTTTAACAGCCTCATCAATATTTCTGGTCGGGCCTGGTTTAGCAGCCTCATCAACATTTCTGGCCGGGCCTGGTTTAACAGCCTAATCAATATTTCTGGCCGGGCCTGGTTTAACAGCCTAATCAATATTTCTGGCCGGGCCTGGTTTAACAGCTTCATTAATATTTATGGCCAGGCCTGGTTTAACAGCCTCATTAATATTTATGGCCGGGCCTGGTTTAACAGCCTCATCAATATTTCTGGCCGGGCCTGGTTTAACAGCCTCATTAATATTTCTGGCCGGGCCTGGTTTAACAGCCTAATCAATATTTCTGGCCGGGCCTGGTTTAACAGCTTCATTAATATTTATGGCCGGGCCTGGTTTAACAGCCTCATTAATATTTATGGCCAGGCCTGGTTTAACAGCCTCATCAACATTTATGGCCGGGCCTGGTTTAACAGCCTCATCAATATTTCTGGTCGGGCCTGGTTTAGCAGCCTCATCATTTCTGGCCGGGTCTGGGTTAACAGCCTCATCAATATTTATGGCCGGGCCTGGTTTAACAGCCTCATCAATATTTCTGGCCGGGCCTGGTTTAACAGCCTCATTAATATTTTTGGCCGGGCCTGGTTTAACAGCCTAATCAATATTTCTGGCCGGGCCTGGTTTAACAGCTTCATCAATATTTCTGGCCGGGACTGGTTTAACAGCCTCATTAATATTTATGGCCGGGCCTGGTTTAACAGCCTCATCAATATTTCTGGACAGGCTTGGTTTAACAGCCTCATTAATATTTATGGCCTTAACAGCCTCATTAATATTTATGGCCGGGCCTGGTTTAACAGCCTCATCAATATTTCTGGCCGGGCCTGGTTTAACAGCTTCATCAATATTTATGGCCGGGCCTGGTTTAACAGCCTCATCAATATTTCTGGACGGGCCTGGTTTAACAGCCTCATCAATATTTCTGGACGGGCCTGGTTTAACAGCCTCATCAATATTTCTGGACAGGCTTGGTTTAACAGCCTCATCAATATTTCTGGCCAGGCCTGGTTTAACAGCATCATCAATATTTATGGCCGGGCCTGGTTTAACAGCCTCATCAATATTTCTGGCCAGGCCTGGTTTAACAGCCTCATCAACATTTCTGGAGCAGCCTGGTTTAACAGCCTCATCAATATTTCTGGACAGGCTTGGTTTAACAGCCTCATCAATATTTCTGGATGGTTTAACAGCCTCATTAATATTTCTGGACGGGCCTGGTTTAACAGCCTCATCAATCAGGCTGTTAGTGTTCCCCTTTAACACAGGAGCTGGTTGGCAAGTCCCTTTGATGTACCTTGGATGAGCTTCCAGAGTTTTTCTACTCCCAGAGCCCCGCCATGAGCCAGGCTCGTCTGGTCCTTCTACACAGAGAGTATTGAAAAGTCTTGGTCCCTCTACACTTACAAGGTGTTGAAAAGTTCTGGACATCTCTGCTTGCTGAGTTATATCCGGCTCCATCGTCTATAAGTCAGTATATCCGGTAAGAACGTCAAACGTGTGACTGACGTACAACTCAAGTGAATATCGGACGTTTTATCTTACTGATTACATAATATTATTTAATTTTAAAGTTGAATTTACAGGCCAAGAGCTGTTATCTTATTTACAGGCCAAGAGCTGTTATCTTATTTACAGGCCAAGAGCTGTTATCTTATTTACAGGCTAAGAGCTGTTATCTTTGCTTATTTACAGGCTAAGAGCTGTTATTTTATTTACAGGCTAAGAGCTGTTATCTTTGCTTATTTACAGGCTAAGAGCTGTTATCTTATTTACAGGCCAAGAGCTGTTATCTTATTTACAGGCTAAGAGCTGTTATTTTGTTTATAGGCTAAGAGCTGTTATCTTATTTACAGGCCAAGAGCTGTTATCTTATTTACAGGCTAAGAGCTGTTATCTTATTTACAGGCTAAGAGCTGTTATCTTTGCTTATTTACAGGCTAAGAGCTGTTATTTTATTTACAGGCTAAGAGCTGTTATCTTTGCTTATTTACAGGCTAAGAGCTGTTATCTTATTTACAGGCTAAGAGCTGTTATCTTTGCTTATTTACAGGCTAGGAGCTGTTATCTTATTTACAGGCTAAGAGCTGTTATCTTTGCTTATTTACAGGCTAAGAGCTGTTATTTTATTTACAGGCTAAGAGCTGTTATCTTATTTACAGGCTAAGAGCTGTTATCTTATTTACAGGCCAAGAGCTGTTATCTTATTTACAGGCTAAGAGCTGTTATTTTGTTTATAGGCTAAGAGCTGTTATTTTGTTTACAGGCTAAGAGCTGTTATCTTATTTACAGGCTAAGAGCTGTTATCTTATTTACAGGCCAAGAGCTGTTATCTTATTTACAGGCTAAGAGCTGTTATTTTGTTTATAGGCTAAGAGCTGTTATTTTATTTACAGGCTAAGAGCTGTTATCTTATTTACAGGCTAAGAGCTGTTATCTTATTTACAGGCCAAGAGCTGTTATCTTATTTACAGGCTAAGAGCTGTTATCTTATTTACAGGCTAAGAGCTGTTATCTTATTTACAGGCTAAGAGCTGTTATTTTGTTTATAGGCTAAGAGCTGTTATCTTTGCTTATTTACAGGCTAAGAGCTGTTATTTTATTTACAGGCTAAGAGCTGTTATCTTTGCTTATTTACAGGCTAGGAGCTGTTATCCTAGCTTATTTACAGGCTAAGAGCTATCCTATATACAGGCCAAGACCTGCTATCCTATTTACAGGCCAAGAACTGTTAGCTTATTTACAGGCTAAGACCTGCTTTCCAACCTCTGCTAATTTCGAAGCCCAGACCTACAGTATAGTGCCGTCCCCCAGGATATTACACACAACAGTCCACTAACACCCAGGTGTAGACAGCTTGTACTGTCTGCACAGACAGCCCATGCTGTCTGCCAGCTTAGTTCATATTTTGCGCCACTAAAGTGCTGCCCTCTGGGCCTGTCCAAGTCTGTGGGAAGCTGGTCCCACATTCTCACTCACACGGCGGCCTAGCAGGAAGATACAAGGCCTAGTAGCTCTCTCCTCTCGTGGGATGGCCTTCCCGGGCCATGGGCACAACACACAAGCCTGTGTACCCACCACGACATTGCAAATAAAGTAAGAAGCCTCCGAAGACGTTTATAATTTACCACCCTGCTTGCAGCATCACCAATAAACCCATTAAACATTGGTAGCAGCGGTGGTCACAGCAGTTGTGTTTGCCCAGAGAGAGGAAGGGATGAAGCCATCTTCACTTTATCACCCTATACAAGAAGCATCCTCTCAACGAGTTATCCTGATGTCGTGTCTGCACGTTTGAGCATCCAGACACAGGTACAAGCAGGATCCAGCCGAAATTTGCCGAATTTCTTCGAGAATTGTAAGTGCCGCCCCAGTGACCCCACGCTACAGTGTCCCACGCTGTTTCTTAAGTCACCACGTGTTCAGCGTCACTTGTTTGTTGTTGTTGTTCAGCTCAGCACAGCTGTTTCAGCAAGCCAGAGGTGAGTTTTGTGGTGATTTCTGCATCCAGTGTGTCTCCCTGTGTTTGTGGGTGGAAGGAGCAGGAAGTGGCCAGATGATCCCTCGCCATACACTCACCCACGATCCTCACCAACACACTACCATACACTCACCACTACTCACTCCCTCTGCTGTTTTTCGTGTGAATTTGTCGCCAGAGCTGTGTATCAGAGTGCCTGAGGCCACTTGAAGCTACGTGGATCAGCAAGCCACGCGGATCAGCAAGCCACGCGGATCAGCAAGCCATGTGGATCAGCAAGCCATGTGGATCAGTAAGCCATGAGGATCAGCATGCCATGTAGATCACGACACCATGTGGATCACGATGCCACATGGGGTGTGGGCGATGTCACGTGGATCTACAAGCCACGTGGGTTACCAAGCCAGATGTCCCAGGCCACATGCTGTGGTCTGCTGCCCGCATCACATTGACGTCACCGACGATGCTGCCCAACTTCATGACATCACGATGTCTGCCTGACGTCACCTCGAGATGTCTGCTGACATCACCTCGCGACATCACGCCTGACATCACGTGATGTCACATCGAGTGTTTCAGTAAATATTTCAGTATTGTCGAGAAGATTGAGAGAAGATATATGTCGTGTGTTAATTAATTCCTCTCAGTCAGTGATCTCACATGTTAGCGTATGGCTTAGTGTCAGTTTTGTGCACAGAAAAGCATCTTTTGGTAGTTTAAGCCATGTTGTATCGCATGTACCGTGGGTGTATGTAGTTTCCATGTGTCCTGTGTCCAGTGGTCTGAACCAGACCTGAGTAGCACCACTGTGTTAGTCACCCTGTGTGACCAGATATCAGTCAGCTCTGAGCCCGAGCCCCCTTGTACAGAAAGCTGCTCGTCGCTTATGATGTTTTGCAGAATCGTACCTGCTACGATTCCCATTGAGATTTGTTTCACTTCACCTCCAGACCTTCAGAGTGAAGTTATATGTAGAGAAACAAGTCTGGGGATGCTCAGACTAACCTCTGCTACAACTCTAACTGCCGAGAGAATGACACTCGTCAAGCCGCAGTTAGCCCTGTCGGCAGGCACTGTGTCAGCCTCGTGTCAAGCTTCAGTGAGCAGCCTGCACGAAGATGTCACTTCGACTGCTAGCTAGCTCACTGCAGTCTAGTGTATGTTACAACTCCCAGATGTTTCGCCCAGTCATCTCTGCCACGACTCGCTCCACGCTCGCCGGCAGTGACAGCCCAGCGACAGTACCAGTCGAGAAGTGTCCTCCTGAGTCGCTTGCCAGAAGTCCTGCCCAGTTGCCGAGTTTTGACGATGCCTCACTCGAGGGTACCAGGATGTCGTGCCCCAGGTTGAGTGAAAACCTGCAGTGACTCCTATGATGACTGCTTCACCGTTCTAGAAGAGACCGTACCCTGTTATGTCACAGCTCAGCCGCAGCGATGTCTCCTGTGTTGCAGTATCTGTCCAGACGCAGGAAGGCGTGCAGTGATGCCCTTCGATGCTCACTGCCTATGACCACGATGTTTAGCACACCCCACATGTTTTTTTCTTCCCTCCCTGTATGAAGTTCTTTTTCCATGTCCATATGTATATATATATGATTTTATTTTGTGTTCTGTGCCCTGTTCCTACGAGAGAGAGACCGAGTTTTTTTTACCGCCAGACATGGTCGGGATGACCATATGGCAGGTGGCCAAGCGTATGTAGACAGCCTGTACTGTCTGCACAGACAGCCCATGCTGTCTGCCAGCTTAGTTCATATTTCGTGCCACTAAAGTGCTGCCCTATGGGCCTGTCCAAGTCTGTGGGAAGCTGGTCCCACACTCTCTCACTCACACAGCGGCCTAGCAGGAAGACACAAGGCCTAGTAGCTCTCTCCTCTCGTGGGATGGCCTTCCCGGGCCATGGGCACAACACACAAGCCTGTGTACCCACCACGACATTGCAAATAAAGTAAGAAGCCTCCGAAGACGTATCATTTACTCCCCGCTACCAGAACACCAAACAAACTGGTTATACAGGTACCTACTTACTGCTAGGTGATCAGTGACAGAAGGTGTAATGTGACTAACACCCAGGTACCTACTTACTGCTAGGTGATCAGTGACAGAAGGTGTAATGTGACTAACACCCAGGTACCTACTTACTGCTAGGTGATCAGTGACAGAAGGTGTAATGTGACTAACACCCAGGTACCTACTTACTGCTAGGTCAGCAGGTGTAAGGTGACTAACACTCAGATACCTACTTACTGCTAGATGAACAGGGACAGTAGTTGTAAGGTGACTAACACTCAGATACCTACTTACTGCTAAATGAACAGGGACAGCAGGTGTTAGGTGACTAACACTCAGATACCTACTTACTGCTGGATGAAGAGGGACAGTATGTGTAAGGTGACTAATACCCAGGTACCTACTTACTGCTAGGTCAGCAGGTGTAAGGTGACTAACACTCAGATACCTACTTACTGCTAGATGAACAGGGACAGCAGGTGTAAGGTGACTAATACCCAGGTACCTACTTACTGCTAGGTCAGCAGGTGTAAGGTGACTAACACTCAGATACCTACTTACTGCTAGATGAACAGGGACAGTAGGTGTAAAGTGACTAACATTCACATACCTACTTACTGCTAAGTGAACAGGGACAGCAGGTGTAAGGTGACTAACACCCAGGTACCTACTTTACTGCCAGATGAACAGTGACAGAAGGTGTCAGGAAACATGACCAATGATTCCACCCGTACCAGGGATCGAACCATGGACTCTCAGCGCGCGCGCGCGCGTGTGTGTGTGTGTGTGTGTGTGTGTGTGAGTGCGCTACCAACTGAGCTACACATTTGTTCATTACTACACTTATTAACGTTGTTATTTTATAATTGGTTATATTCTGTTTATAGATGACAATGTAACTTAACCTAATCTAACTTAACTAACTTAACCCAACTTAACTCAACCTAACTTAATCTAACCTAACGTGACCAAGGCTAAGCCAACCAAGCCTAACCTAACCTATAAGGAATGGTCCTAACTCTGCACACAGAAGTCACAGGCTCGACACAGTGCACAATACCTCCAGTGAAAAAATTAGTGCAAGAATCACTACTACCACTAGTACTGCACCTCACTCTGGGCCTGTATATACCCTCTGTGTCCATGTACTGTTTGTAACGGCTTGACAAAGCTCCTGGAGAGCGAAACGTTGCTACAATAAAATGTCACATTAGTTGCACTTGTGTCCTTTTACTTTACATATTGTCGGTAATTCTACCAACATTATTACAATGTGGTATTTGCCTTGTTTTTGGCATATGAAAAGAAATTTTCGACTTTCTTTCAATTTCGCTAATCCCTTTTAGTTCCTTTCTCTCCTGGGTCCTGTATGAGTCCTTTAACTTAAGTTCGATACTTTTCACTTCCCTGGTCAGCGCTTCCTTCAGTGTATTATATAATCTAGCATTCTTGAGGAGCTCAGTGATTCTTCGTCGTCTTCTGTAGAGGGAGCGTCTTTCTCTCTTCAGTTTACTTCTCTTCTTTCTTAGGGGAAT
Organism: Cherax quadricarinatus; assembly: GCF_038502225.1. NCBI lineage: Eukaryota > Metazoa > Arthropoda > Malacostraca > Decapoda > Parastacidae > Cherax > Cherax quadricarinatus. The sequence continues at coordinate 13,232,424 of NC_091353.1, forward strand.
ATGCCTTGAACATACTTCAGCTGCCAGGACGTTGATCTTTTCAAGGTACTGGTTTGGATCCATGTTATTTAAGCTATCTTCCCAACATGTTTCATTTAAAACATGGTTTACCTGGTCCCAGTTGATGTTCTTGTTGTTGAAGTTGTATTTGGTGAAGACACCTTCACAGCTATGTGCATTTTGCTGATCAGGACTCCTGTGCATTTAAGTCTGAACTTCGATTAGATTGTGATCGGAATTAGTTGTTTTTGATATTATGTATCTTACCAGGTCCTCATTATTTGTTAAGATAATGTCAAGTGTTGTAGGTAGTAAGTTGGTAGACAGTAACCACCCAGGGAGGTGCTACCGTCCTGCCAAGTGAGTGTAAAACGGAATCCTGTAATTGTTTTACATGATGGTAGGATTGCTGGTGTCTTTTTTGTCTCATAAACATGCAATGTTTCAGGTACATCTTGCTACTTCTACTTGCACTTAGGTCACACTACACATACATGTACAAGCATATATATACACACCCCTCTGGGTTTTCTTCTATTTTCTTTCTAGTTCTTGTTCTTGTTTATTTCCTCTTAACTCCATGGGGAAGTGGAACAGAATTCTTCCTCCGTAAGCCATGCGTGATGTAAGAGGCGACTAAAATGCCACGAGCAAGGGCCTAGTAACCCCTTCTCCTGTACACATTACTAAATTTAAAAAGAGAAACTTTCGTTTTTCTTTTTTGGGCCACCCTACCTTGGTGGGATATGGCCGATTTGTTGAAAAAAAAAATGTCAAGTGTGTTTTCCAAGACAAATTCCTTAAGTTAGTTCTCAACCAGCCGGGCTGTGGCTCGTATGTTACACTGTGTGAGGACAGCAGGGAGCATCGCAGGGCGCAGCCAGGCTTTGGCAGGGAGCCGTACTATAATGTACTATCAATTATATATACACTGCACAAGTATCACACTGTTAACATGAGAGCCTGGTTGATCAGTCCTTGATCCACGAGGAAGTCTGGTCTGGGACCGGGCCGAGGGGGCGTTGACCCCCGGAAAAATCCTCCAGGTATCCTAATTCAGTTATGAAAAATCTAGACTTGACCGCGGGGGCACTGACCCCTAGAACCGTCTCCAGGTAAACTCCAGGTGGTATAAACTCTGGTAATAGACTCCGACAAGTTGGTTCAGAAATATACACAAACAAAAACTAGGATATATCAAAAAACCTTTCGGTGCTGCAGAGGTTAAAAAGACAAAAGTCACATGATCTCACTGTCCACTCGCCCTCCTCCCAATATGGTCGAAAATGGTATAAAATACTGACAAGTTGAAGACCTACATATTGAAGTTCACCTACACGGAGCTGAACTCATTCTCCAGGCTGAGGGACTGACCACCTCAAATACTTTTTCTCCAAGGTTGATGGACTGCTTGATTTCATTACACCTGTTGCCTGTGTAACTAAAGACGCCTACTGTGTAGGTGAAACATTTCAACAATAAAGATACTGAACTGTTGCACATGTGGCTTGTGATGAATGATTCAACCTTTGGACGAAGACCTACTTCGACTAGTGGATGGTACCACTATGACCCCGCCTCCATCTACTTCACGTCACCTCACTACAGTATATAAGCCACGTCTACGGCCCTATGCTGTACATTCTACAAGATTGATGGACTGAACACATCGACTCCAGGTTGAGGGACTGATTACCTCATACTCCTCCTCTCCTTACGCCTTCCTCTTTGTATTGGACTGATGAAGCCACTGTGTGGCGAAACGTTTCCTGAATAAAGATTTCCATATGCTGCATAAGTGTCTCAATCTTCAACATGCGGCTTAATCCTGCCAACCTGGCATTCTTCAGGTCACTGTATGTCACACATCACTCTCCGCCTATATACTGTCTTTGTAACCTCTGTTTGAATTCATGTTGGATAAAAAATTATTATAATTATGATCATAATTTTTAAAGGGATGGAGGGGTAAGCCAGTGGAAGGTCTTGATCAGATGACCAAAAGTTCCAGCTGTGGGTCATCATGTGACCCGCGTCAGGAAACACTTGTCCAGTTTCCCGACCAACCTGACCTAACCTAACCTACGTCAAACACCGATAACAGTGAACAACAGAGCACAGTTAAGTCTCACTTAAGTGAACATCAACTTTCCCCCCTCCCACTTCCTTCGCGTCCCTCCCACCCCGTCCCACCCACCCCGTCCCTCCCACCCCGTCCCTCCCACCCCGTCCCTCCCACCCCGTCCCTCCCACCCCGTCCCTCCCACCCCGTCCCTCCCACCACGTCCCTCCCACCCCTTCCCACCCACCCCGTCCCTCCCACCCCGTCCCTCCCACCCCGTCCCTCCCACCCCGTCCCACCCTCACAAACACATGCAATATTCAGAACACAAAAGATGCATATTTAAGTAACACTAACGTCTCTATTCTACTGCAGATTTTTTAATCATGTGAACACCAGCGAAATGTGAGCAAAATACTGACGTAATCGGATTGTGGGGGAGAGAGAGGACCGACCACGCCCACCCTACCACCCCTCCCGCACCCGCCGCCCACTCAACCAGCCCACCCCCCCCCCGGTAATCACGCCCACCCTACCACCCCTCCGGCACCAGCCACCCACTCAACCAGCCCACCCCGGTATTCACGCCCACCCTACCACCCCTCCCGCACCCGCCGCCCACTCAACCAGCCCACCCCCACCCCGGTATTCACGCCCACCCTACCACCCCTCCGGCACCAGCCACCCACTCAACCAGCCCACCCCGGTATTCACGCCCACCCTACCACCCCTCCCGCACCCGCCGCCCACTCAACCAGCCCACCCCCACCCCGGTATTCACGCCCACCCTACCACCCCTCCGGCACCAGCCACCCACTCAACCAGCCCACCCCGGTATTCACGCCCACCCTACCACCCCTCCCGCACCCGCCGCCCACTCAACCAGCCCACCCCCACCCCGGTATTCACGCCCACCCTACCACCCCTCCCGCACCCGCCGCCCACTCAACCAGCCCACCCCCACCCCGGTAATCACGCCCACCCTACCACCCCTCCCGCACCCGCCGCCCACTCAACCAGCCCACCCCCACCCCGGTAATCACGCCCACCCTACCACCCCTCCCGCACCAGCCACCCACTCACCCAGCCCACCCCGGTATTCACGCCCACCCTACCACCCCTCCCGCACCCGCCGCCCACTCAACCAGCCCACCCCCACCCCGGTATTCACGCCCACCCTCCAGGTGTGTGTCCTCTCGCGATCCTGCTGTCACTTGCCTCTACTTCCATGCCTTTCCCACACGACTGTATTAAAACCTTTCACTTCAGTGATGAACCAGCCAACTACCCTACCTTATAAACCTGACATAAACCTGTGACGTAAACCTGTGACATAAATCTGCGACAGAAACCCTTGACATACACACGTGACACGAACCTGTGACATAAACCCGTGACATATACCTTTGATGAGTTCCTGGAGTCTTACTACTCCCGGAGCCAGGCCATGGGGTCAGGTTTGTCTGGTGCTAACCTGGTCAACCAGGCTGTTGTTGATGGTGGTCCACTGATTCACACATCCGTTACAGCCTGGTTGATCTGGCACCTGGTGAAGATACTTGTCCAGTTTCCTCTTGAAGACTTCTACACTTGTTCCAGCAGTGTTTCTGATATCTTCTGGTAAGATGTTGAATAATCTGGGACCACGAATGTTGATACAGTGTTCCCTTATTGTGCTCACCGCACCCCTACTTTTCACTGGGTTGTTTTACACTTCCTTCCATATCTCTCACTCCAGTATGTTGTTATGGCAGTGTGCAGATTTGGGACCAGGACCTCGGTATATATTATCATGTACCTCTCCTCCGCTCCAATGAGTACATGTTCAAGACTTCCAGGCGTTCCCAGTAGTTTAGGTGTTTTACTGGGTCAATGTGAGCCGTAAACGATGTCTGTATTTGTTCCAGCTCAGATATTTCTCCTGCCCTGAACGGGGCCGTCAGTACTGAGCAATATTCTAAGTGAGGGAGCACTTGCGATTTGAAGAGTGTCACCATCGGCATTGTTTCCCTTGTTTAGAAAGTTCTCAATACCCACCCAGTCATCTTCCTGGCTGTCGTGATCTTTGTCTTGTTATGGTCTTTAAAAGAAAGGTCAGCTGATTGTCACAGCTGACCTTCTGACATAAACCCGTGACATGACCCGTAACATATATCCATAACAAACTTGTGACATAATCCCGTTATATAACTGTGACGTAAACCTATTACATATACCCGTGACAAAAACCTGTGATATAAACCCATGATATATACCGGTGATGTAAACCTGTGACATAAATACGTGATATATACCTGTGACTTAAACCTGTGACATACACCCGTGACCTGGCAGGCCGGCCTGAGGCCAGGCTCACTTGTTGATTGCTTCATAACCATGGCGGCCTGCACGCCTACAAGGATTAAATTATCTTGAAAAATGTAAATTCTCTCTCTCTCTATCTCTCTCTCTCTATCTCTCTCTCTCTCTCTCTCTCTCTCTCTCTCTCTCTCTCTCTCTCTCTCTCTCTCTCTCTCTCTCTCTCTCTCTCTCTCTCCCTCTCTCTCTCTCTCTCTCTCTCTCTCTCTCTCTCTCTCTCTCTCTCTCTCTCTCTCTCTCTCTCTCTCTCTCTCTCTCTCCCTCTCTCTCTCTCCCTCTCTCTCTCTCCCTCTCTCTCTCTCCCTCTCTCCCTCTCTCTCTCTCTCTCTCTCTCTCTCTCTCTCCCTCTCTCTCTCTCTCTCTCGCTCTCTCTCTAGAAGGGGTAACTACGAGATCTAAACATGAAAATCTATTTGCTAAACGAGATCATAACTCGAAACAACGGAATGAAACTACGAGATAAGAGATGCAACACGAAAGTATATAAAAAATAGAAAACGAAACCAGATGAAGTTATTAGTACCAAGACAATACTGTCATGAACCAGCTGAAGTTATTAGTACCAAGACAATACTGTCATGAACCAGCTGAAGTTATTAGTACCAAGACAATACTGTCATGAACCAGCTGAAGTTATTAGTACCAAGACAACACTGTCATGAACCAGCTGAAGCTATTAGTACCAAGACAATACTGTCATGAACCAGCTGAAGTTATTAGTACCAAGACAACACTGTCATGAACCAGCTGAAGCTATTAGTACCAAGACAACACTGTCATGAACCAGCTGAAGCTATTAGTACCAAGACAACACTGTCATGAACCAGCTGAAGTTATTAGTACCAAGATAACACTGTCATGAACCAGCTGAAGTTATTAGTACCAAGACAATACTGTCATGAACCAGCTGAAGTTATTAGTACCAAGACAACACTGTAGTGAACCAGCTGAAGCTATTAGTACCAAGACAACACTGTCATGAACCAGCTGAAGTTATCAGTACCAAGACAACACTGTCATGAACCAGCTGAAGTTATTAGTACCAAGACAACACTGTCATGAACCAGCTGAAGTTATTAGTACCAAGACAATACTGTCATGAACCAGCTGAAGTTATCAGTACCAAGACAACACTGTCATGAACCAGCTGAAGTTATTAGTACCAAGACAACACTGTCATGAACCAGCTGAAGTTATCAGTACCAAGACAACACTGTCATGAACCAGCTGAAGTTATCAGTACCAAGACAACACTGTCATCAACCAGCTGAAGTTATTAGTACCAAGACAACACTGTCATGAACCAGCTGAAGTTATCAGTACCAAGACAACACTGTCATGAACCAGGTAAAGTTATTAGTACCAAGACAACACTGTCATGAACCAGCTGAAGTTATTAGTACCAAGACAACATTGTCATGAACCAGGTGAAGTTATTAGTACCAAGACAACACTGTCATGAACCAGCTGAAGTTATTAGTACCAAGACAACACTGTCATGAACCAGCTGAAGTTATTAGTACCAAGACAACACTGTCATGAACATCAAAATGGTATACAATACCGACAGGTTGTTAACAACACTGTCATGGTTTAGAAAGACACGTAAGCAAACACTATGACATATTTATTAGAAAACGTTTCGTTCCTGGGACCTTGATCACTTCTAACATACAGAGGTAGAAAGACATTATATATATAGGCGGAGAGAGAGGTGTGACGCACGTGACCTGAGGAATGTCATAAGAACATAAGAATGGAGGAACACTGTAGAAGGCCTACTGGCCCATGCGAGGCAGGTCCTTATCAAAACAACCTCTGCCTATGATGAGGACGGGTAGACGATGAAATCATGTGACTCCTGTGTTGTTGGGTTGGTGCTGCTTAAGTATCATGTATGCCAATGTTTTTGAAATTTTGTAGTTTCCAGTGTTGCCTTCTATAGTGTCGGTGACGGCGATTAGTGAGGCTTCTAGGCACCGTCGGCGTCTGAGGTTTGGTTCGGTGAGAACGAGTTGTGCCTCATTCCAGTTCATCAAATGCCCCGTGGAGTCTCTGTGGAGGACACAGGCGTACCTTACATCGTCTCTGTTAGAGGCATTTCGATGCTCATTCAGGCGGACTGCAAGATCTCTGCCTGTCTCGCCTACATATTTCTTGGGACAGAACCCACAGGGGATAGTGTAGACGCCTGCTGTAGAAGTTAGAGGTGTGGAGCTGCGTTTCGTAGTGAGGTCTTTGATAGATGATGTGTTTATGGTGGAAACGTTGATGTTACTCATAGCAAGTGCCCGGCGAGTATTCGTGGCAACATCGCCACATGGGAGTACTATGAACTGTTTAGGGGGCTGTTCCATGGGCGGTTTGTTGAGGATAGCTTGTGCCTTGAGTCTGCAATCTCGGATGAAGAAAGATGAGAACTGAAGACGTGTAAAGGCTTGTGTTATGTAAGTGCATTCTTGTAATAAAGTTGGTAGAATTACCGACAATATGTAAAGTAAAAGGACACAAGTGCAACTAATGTGACATTTATTGTGGCAACGTTTCGCTCTCCAGGAGCTTTATCAAGCCATTGGTAATGGCTTGATAAAGCTCCTGGAGAGCGAAACGTTGCCACAATAAATGTCACATTAGTTGCACTTGTGTCCTTTTACTTTACAAAGTGCATTCTTGTTAGGTAAGACACATATGCAACAGTTAGACAACTTTATTCCGAAACGTTTCGCCTACACAGTAGGCTTCTTCAGTCGAATACAGAAAGTAGGCAGGAACAGTAGAGATGTGAAGACGATGTAATCAGTCCATCACCCTTAAAGTCGTAGAATGGACTGATTACATCGTCTTCACATCTCTACTGTTCCTGCCTACTTTCTGTATTCGACTGAAGAAGCCTACTGTGTAGGCGAAACGTTTCGGAATAAAGTTGTCTAACTGTTGCATATGTGTCTTACCTAACAACCTGTCGGTATTGTATACCATTTTGATGTTCAAGTGCATTCTTCTTCTAGAAAAAAGGGCTGGAGATGCGAAGAGCTCTCAAGAAGAAGCCAATGAGGACTCCTCTCTTAGTGCGGGTGTCTTAGAGAGGCTGGAGATGCTCTTCGTATCTCCAGCCCTTGTTTTCTAGAAGAATGCACTTACATAACACAAGGCTTTACACGTCTTCAGTTCCCATCTTTCTTCATCCGAGATTGCAGACTCAAGGCACAAGCTATCCTCAACAAACCGCCCATGGAACAGCCCCCTAAACAGTTCATAGTACTCCCATGTGGCGATGTTGCCACGAATACTCGCAGGGCACTTGCTATGAGTAACTATCAACGTTTCCACCATAAACACATCATCTATCAAAGACCTCACTACGAAACGCAGCCCCACACCTCTAACTTCTACAGCAGGCGTCTACACTATCCCCTGTGGGTTCTGTCCCAAGAAATATGTAGGCTAGACAGGCAGAGATCTTGCAGTCCGCCTGAATGAGCATCGAAATGCCTCTAACAGAGACGATGTAAGGTACGCCTGTGTCCTCCACAGAGACTCCACGGGGCATTTGATGAACTGGAATGAGGCACAACTCGTTCTCACCGAACCAGACCTCAGACGCCGACGGTGCCTAGAAGCCTCACTAATCGCCGTCACCGACACTATAGAACGCAACACTGGAAACTACAAAATTTCAAAAACATTGGCATACATGATACTTAAGCAGCACCAACCCAACAACACAGGAGTCACATGATTTCATCGTCTACCCGTCCTCATCATAGGCAAAGGTTGTTTTGATAAGGACCTGCCTCGCATGGGCCAGTAGGCCTTCTACAGTGCCTTACCTCCGCTTGCTTATATGTTCTTTACTGACCATTCCTCAGGAATCAGTGCAAGTCCCACACCTCAAACTTTTCTGCCTATATTATATGTTTCTTTCTACCTCTAAATAACTGTTAGAAGTTTGATTCAAGGTTTCCCAGGACCAACAAACGTTTTCTAATAAATATGTTATAGTGTTTGCTTACGTGTCTTTCTAAACCAACTTGTCGGTATTTATTACCAAGGTTTATACCAACACTGTCATGAACCAGCTGAAGTTATCAGTACTAAGACAACACTGTCATGAACCAGCTGAAGTTATCAGTACTAAGACAACACTGTCATGAACCAGGTGAAGTTATTAGTACCAAGTACAGAACAACAACTTGTCAATAGACCAGCTGAAGTTATCAGTACCAAGACAACATTGTCATGAACCAGCTGAAGCTATAAGTACCAAGACAATACTGTCATTTAGTGCCAGCTGTACAAGCACTTTGTAAACACCTGTCCTCCAGCTACTACGCTGAGGTAAACTGAAATCAACGTATTTCTGATGATTGTTCAGCACCTGAAGGAGGACGACCAGTTGACAACAAGTCTGACAAGTTAACAGTAGTAGTACACTATATTAATGACAGTAGAACTGATAGTAACCAATAGTAGACCACTGGTAGACATAACTCTCTGAGTAACACCTGTAGTTAAGATAGTAACAGTACTAGTGTAGTAGAGATAGTTGTAACCCTCGTCTACCATCCATTACCATCACTCCATACAAGTTCACCACCATGTTATGGTGTTGTTCCCCAGGTTGTCATGACAATAATGTCCTGAGGGAATGGAGAGTGGGGAGAGAGCCTTCTGTCTTACTATCCTGGCCTTGAACGCCTAGATAATACAAGTCATCCTTAATCTAGATAAAGACGTGGATAGTTCTTCTCATAGTCTAGGTATGGACTTCCAGGTTCTCTTCTATCTTTCCCTCGCTGTATAGCCCTTGTGGCTTAGCGCTTCTTTTTGATAATAATAATAATAATAATAATTCTATCTTTCCCATGTACTCCCACGTACTCTCATGTACTCCCACGTACTCTAATGTACTCCCACGTACTCTCATGTGCTCCCATGTACTCTCATGTACTCCCACGTACTCTCATATACTCCCACGTACTCTCATGTACTCCCACGTACTCTCATGTACTCCCACGTACTCTCATGTACTCCCACGTACTCTCATGTACTCCCACGTACTCTCATGTACTCCCACGTACTCTCATGTACTCCCACGTACTCTCATGTACTCTCACGTACTCTCATGTACTCCCACGTACTCTCATATACTCCCACGTACTCTCATGTACTCCCACGTACTCTCACTCCACGTACTCTCATGTACTCCCTACGTACTCTCATGTACTCCCGTACTCTCATGTACTCCCACGTACTCATATCTCCCACGTACTCTCATGCTCCCACGTACTCTCATGTATCGTCTCTGTACTCTCACGTACTCTCATGTACTCTCACGTACTCTCATGTCTCCACGTACTCTCATGTGCTCCCACTGCTCATGCTCTCCCACGTCTCTGTACTCTCCACGTACTCTCATGTACTCCCGCTACTCTCATATACTCCAGTGCTCTCATGTGCTCCCAGTACTCATGTACTCCACGTACTCTCATGTACTCCCACGTGCTCATGTACTCCCACGTACTCTCATGTCTCCCACGTGCTCTCATGTACTCCCGACATACTCTCATGTACTCCCACGTACTCTCATGTACTCCACGTACTCTATGTACCTCCGATATGCTCATGTACTCCCACGTACTCATGTACTCCCACGTACTCTCATGTACTCCCACGTACTCTCATGTACTCCCACGCTCTCTGCTCTCACGTACTCTCATGCTCCCTCGTACTCTCATACTGCCACGTCTCTCATGCTACTCCCACGTACTCTCATGTATCCCACTTGCTCTCGTACTCCCACGTACTCTCATGTACTCCCACGTACTCTAATGTACTCCCACGTACTCTCATGTACTCCCACGTACTCTCATGTACTCCCACGTACTCTCATGTACTCCCACGTACTCTCATGTACTCCCACGTACTCTCATGTACTCCCACGTACTCTCATGTACTCCCACGTACTCTCATGTACTCCCACGTACTCTCATGTACTCCCACGTACTCTCATGTACTCCCACGTACTCTCATGTGCTCCCATGTACTCTCATGTACTCCCACGTACTCTCATGTACTCCCACGTACTCTCATGTACTCCCACGTACTCTCATGTACTCCCACGTACTCTCATGTACTCCCACGTACTCTCATGTACTCTCACGTACTCTTGCTCATTTTCCTCTTTCCCACATAATTTTACCTTCGACCTTTGATATACCTTTCATGGATTTCGAGATTTTTTCTACTCACACAGCCCGGCCATGGGTCAGGCTCGTTTGGTGCTAGTCTGGTCAACCAGGCTCTTGCTGCTGGTGGTTCACTGCCCCACATATCCATCACAGCCTGGTTGATCTGGCACCTGGTGAAGATACTTGTCCAGTTTCTTCTTGAAGACTTCTACACTTGTTCCAGCAGTGTTTCTGATATCTTCTGGTAAGATGTTGAATAATCTGGGACCACGAATGTTGATACAGTGTTCTCTTATTGTGTCCACTGTGCTCCTAGTTTTCACTGGAATGACATCACGCACATAATTACGCCACAACGCACAGGAAAACACCACAACGCACACAAGCACAGAATGACAGCATCACGCACACACCAGCACGGAATCAAGGACATAAAAAGCGGCCATGATGAAATGCTCTGCTACGGACTGTACACTTTTTCAAGGACGCTTTTTTTCCTATATTGTTAATGAGGAGGAGGAGGAGGAGGAGGAGGAGGAGGAGGAGGAGGAGGAGAAGGAGGAGAAGGAGCAGCAGCAGCAGCAGCAGCAGCAGCAGCAGCAGCAGCAGCAGCAGCAGCAGCAGCAGCAACAGCAGCAGCAGCAGCAGCAGCAGCAGCGGCGGCGGCGGTGGCGGTGGCGGCGGCGGCGGCAGCAGCAGCAGCAGCAGCAGCAGCGTTGCGTTGCAGCAGCAGCTGCAAGCGCAGCGCGGCAGCAGCAGCAAGCAGCAGCAGCAGCGGCGGAGGCAACAGCAGCAGCAAGCAGCGGCGGCAGCAACAGCAGCAGCAGAACGCGCAGCAGCGGCATGCAGAACGCAACAGCAGGCAACGCGCACAGCAGCGGCGGCAGGCGGCAGCGGCGGCAGCGAACAGCGGTTGCTGCTGGCTGCAGCAGCGCAGCTTGGCAACGGCGGCAGGCAACAGCTGCAGCGCAGCAAGCAGGCAGCAGGCGGCAGGCAGCAGCACGCTGCGGCAGCGGCGGCGGCGGCGGCAGAGCTGGCAGGCGGCGGCGGCAACAGCAGCGGTAGCAGCGGCGCGCAGCAGCAGGCAGCAACAGCGGCAACAGCAGCAGCAGGCGGCGGCAGGCAACAGCGCGCAGCAGCGCAGCAGCAGCAGCAGCAGCAGCAGCAGCAGCAGCAACGGCGGCAGCAACAGCAGCAGCAGCAGCAGCAGCAGTAGCGGCGGCAGCAGCAGCAACAGCAGCAGCAGCGGCGGCGGCGGCAGCAGCAGCAGCAGCGGCGGCAGCAACAGCAGCAGCAGCAGCAGCAGCAGCAGCAGCAGCAGTAGCAGCAGCAGCGGCAGCAACAGCAGCAGCAGCGGCGGCAGCAACAGCAGCAGCAGCAGCAGCAGTAGTAGCAGCAGCAGCACCTCTGATGTAGGTCAAGACAACATTGAGACATCCCTCCATCATAGGGATAACTATCACATTCTCCACCACTATCCCTCCACTCTACACAGGGAGACCATACGTGATATCCCGGCAATTAAAAATGATTCGGGTCCTAAAATAAACCATACCATGGTCAGGGGTCGAACCTGCGGTTTGCAATTGTGTCATTACGATTTCGTGAGCCTCGGTTCAGGTCCTAAGATAACAAATTGACTACTGCTACGAGGGACATGGTTGTGAAACAAGCAGACCAACCCAATTTAAGCCCTCCCCCCTCCTCTCCAAAAAAAATCTTGTTTAATCACAAGGGAAGAGTCGTCTTGGAGTCCAGCATGATGCCTTACGTGTGGAAACGTTTCGCCACGCAGTGGTTTCATCCGTCCAGTCCTTCAGCCTGGAGTCGATGTAATCAGTCCATCAATCTTGATGAACTTATAACATCGACTCCAGGCTAAGGGACTGATTATCTCAATCTATTCATCTTCACCATTTTTCTTTGTATAGGACTGATGAAGCCACTGTGTGGCGAAACGTTCCCACAATAAAGATATCCAAGTGTTTCACATGTGCCTAATTTATCAACTTGGCTCTCTGAACCATTTATCAACATGATGACTTAAAAGTCACGTAAGTTCCTCCGTCTTCTAATATCATGTTCATTTTCCTACTATAATCTACCTTGTCCATAATTACTATCACATTTGTTTTGTTTCGTAAGGTGAAGTCCAGGATCTTGACTTAATTCATGGTATAACTTAACAAATCTTTGATGACAATTGTGTTGAACAAGTGAGCTTTGCTCACATCTCTGCAACACAATTGTCGACAAAGATTTGTTAAGTTATACCATGAATTAAGGAAAGATCCTGGACTTCACTTTACGAAACAAAGCAAATGTGATATTAATTATGGACAAGGTAGATTATAAGGGAAAATGAACATGATATTAGAAGACGGAGGAACTTACGTGACTCTTAAGTCATGCTGATGCCTCAGTCACACAGCACTCTTTCATAGTGTGTATGGCTGTGTTCACCCGTCCAGTGGTGCAGCTGGTAGTGGTGCTGTTGAGTGATGGCTCTCATACAGCAATCAGAGCAGTCATCCAAACTGGGTTGATACCCTTCAAACAGAACTGTTTGCTATACTTCTGCACTCTGATGTGACCACGTATCTAAGGTTGGCACTTTAAATGTGATTGATTCTGTATTATAAATGATCTTAACTCCACGAGTGTTAGCTGTGGCATGCCTCTGCTTGAAGCCAGGTAGGCCTGGTTATGGACCGGACCGCGGGGGCGTTGACCCCCGGAACTCCCTCCAGGAGGAGGAGGAGGAGGAGGACTGCAGATACTGGAGTCAGAATACATCTTCGGTGGATTCCATCTGACAATGGTCTTCAGTTCCATGATAGAACTGATGAACTGACAATGGCAGATACTCTCAAGGAGGGAATAGATTACAATCTTGGGTTGTCAATAGCTAGTTTGAGGACACATATGAAAAGAACTTTAAGTGAACTTCACTGATTTGAGACTGAAGGAGATTGACACCAGTCAGTGCCCCAAGGCACTGTCCTGGCACCTCTGCTCTTTCTCATCTTCATATCATAGACAAAAACACCCGTCACAGTTTTGTATCATCATTTGCAGATGACACTAAAATAAGCATGAAAGTCACTACGGTAGAAGACACTGAAAAAGTACAGGAAGACATAAATAGAGTTTTCCAGTGGGCAGTGGAAAACAACATGACGTTCAATGGTGACAAGTTCCAGCTGCTTAGGTATGGAAAGAATGAAGAACTCAAAGGAAACAAACACCGAATACAAACCTCAAGTGAATCATCAAACAGAACGTAAGGAACACGTAAAACACCTGTGAATAATTATGTCACCGGACTTTCCTTTTAAAGACCATAACAAGACAAAGATCACGACAACCAGGAAGATGACTGGGTGGGTATTGAGAACTTTCAAAACAAGGGAAACAATGCCGATGGTGACACTCTTCAAATCGCTAGTGCTCCCTCACTTAGAATATTGCTCAGTGCTGACGGCCCCGTTCAGGGCAGGAGAAATATCTGAGCTGGAACAAATACAGAGATCGTTTACGGCTCACATTGACCCAGTCAAGCACCTAAACTACTGGGAACGCCTTCAAGTCTTGAACATGTACTCATTGGAGCGGAGGAGAGAGAGGTACATGATAATATATACCTGGAAGGTACTCGAGGTCCTGGTCCCAAATCTGCACACTGCCATAACAACATACTGGAGTGAGATGAAGTGAAAAATAAACCCAGTGAAGAAGAGTATTTCTCTACTATCTCTCGCTCGAGTAACACTTGTTTCTCACTGGTGTATTTTACACTTCCTCCAGTATCTCTGACTCCAGTAAAAAAACAAATAATAATTATAAATATAATAATAAATATAATTAAAATAATTATAAATATAATTACACTAAAATCATTATATTACAATAATAATAATAATTATAATACGAATAATTATAAAAATTCAGCCTCTTCAGATTTTCAAATTGTCAGTGTACACTGTGAGAGAGAGAGAGAGAGAGAGAGAGAGAGAGAGAGAGAGAGAGAGAGAGAGAGAGAGAGAGAGAGAGAGAGAGAGAGAGAGAGAGAGAGAGAGAGAGAGAGAGAGAGAGAGAGTAAAATATTGTAAACTACACATACATATTGTTCACAACCTGTGATCTATCAGAACACAATCTATCATCTACTGGAAGACAGCGATTTATCGGTAGATCGTGACCGACATTTTGCCCGCTCCCCGAGTTATATATAGACTTAAATCCGGTGTTTTGGGTTAGTTGTGAATTGTTACAGTCACGGTATTGTGGGTTAGTTGTGAATTGTTACAGTCACGGTATTGTGGGTTAGTTGTGAATTGTTACAGTCACGGTATTGTGAGTTAGTTGTGAATTGTTAGTCACGGTATTGTGAGTTAGTTGTGAATTGTTGCAGTCACGGTATTGTGAGTTAGTTGTGAATTGTTACAGTCACGGTATTGTGGGTTAGTTGTGAATTGTTACAGTCACGGTATTGTGGGTTAGTTGTGAATTGTTACAGTCACGGTATTGTGGGTTAGTTGTGAATTGTTACAGTCACGGTATTGTGGGTTAGTTGTGAATTGTTACAGTCACGGTATTGTGGGTTAGTTGTGAATTGTTACAGTCACGGTATTGTGGGTTAGTTGTGAATTGCTACAGTCACGGTATTGTGGGTTAGTTGTGAATTGTTACAGTCACGGTATTGTGGGTTAGTTGTGAATTGTTAGTCACGGTATTGTGGGTTGTGAATTGTTACAGTCACGGTATTGTGGGTTAGTTGTGAATTGTTACAGTCACGGTATTGTGGGTTAGTTGTGAATTGTTACAGTCACGGTATTGTGGGTTAGTTGTGAATTGTTACAGTCACGGTATTGTGAGTTGTGAATTGTTGCAGTCACGGTATTGTGGGTTAGTTGTGAATTGTTACAGTCACGGTATTGTGGGTTAGTTGTGAATTGTTACAGTCACGGTATTGTGAGTTAGTTGTGAATTGTTACAGTCACGGTATTGTGAGTTAGTTGTGAATTGTTACAGTCACGGTATTGTGAGTTAGTTGTGAATTGTTGCAGTCACGGTATTGTGAGTTAGTTGTGAATTGTTACAGTCACGGTATTGTGGGTTAGTTGTGAATTGTTACAGTCACGGTATTGTGGGTTAGTTGTGAATTGTTACAGTCACGGTATTGTGGGTTAGTTGTGAATTGTTACAGTCACGGTATTGTGGGTTAGTTGTGAATTGTTACAGTCACGGTATTGTGGGTTAGTTGTGAATTGCTACAGTCACGGTATTGTGGGTTAGTTGTGAATTGTTACAGTCACGGTATTGTGGGTTAGTTGTGAATTGTTACAGTCACGGTATTGTGGGTTAGTTGTGAATTGTTGCAGTCACGGTATTGTGGGTTAGTTGTGAATTGTTACAGTCACGGTATTGTGGGTTAGTTGTGAATTGTTGCAGTCACGGTATTGTGGGTTAGTTGTGAATTGTTACAGTCACGGTATTGTGGGTTAGTTGTGAATTGTTGCAGTCACGGTATTGTGAGTTAGTTGTGAATTGTTACAGTCACGGTATTGTGAGTTAGTTGTGAATTGTTACAGTCACGGTATTGTGAGTTGTGAATTGTTACAGTCACGGTATTGTGAGTTAGTTGTGAATTGTTACAGTCACGGTATTGTGAGTTAGTTGTGAATTGTTACAGTCACGGTATTGTGAGTTTGTTGTGAATTGTTACAGTCACGGTATTGTGGGGTTTTATTTCTCTTTAGTTGACACGAAAATAGTCAAGTGTAGAAAAGCGAAACACCCCCCACCACCCCCCACCCATACACCCACACACCTCAGGCGTCGCTGTTTGGGTGGAGAAGAGAAATACACATACATACACACACACACACACACACACACACACACACACACACACACACACACACACACACACACACACACACGGGAAGGGCACTGCAATGGATCAGAGAATACCTGACAGAGAGGCAACAATGAGTCATGGTACGTAATGAGGTATCACAGTGGGCACCTGTGACGAGCGGGGTCCCACAGGGGTCGGTCCTAGGACCAGTGCTATTTTTGGTATATGTGAACGACATGATGGAAGGGTTAGACTCAGAGATGTCCCTGTTCGCAGATGATGTGAGGTTAATGAGGAAAATTAAATCAGATGAGGATAAGGCAGGACTACAAAGAGACCTGGACGGACTGGACACCTGGTCCAGCAACTGGCTTCTCGAATTCAACACCGGCAAATGCAAAGTCATGAAGACTGGGGAAGGGCAAAGAAGACCGCAGACAGAGTATAGGCTAGGTGGACAAACACTGCAAACCTTGCTCAAGGAGAAAGATCTTGGGGTGACCATAACACCGAGCATGTCTCCGGAGGCACACGTCAACCAGATAACTGCTGCAGCATATGGGCGCCTGGCAAACCTGAGAATAGCGTTCCGATACCTTAGTAAGGAATCGTTCAAGACACTGTTCACTGTGTACGTCAGGCCCATACTGGAGTATGCAGCACCAGTTTGGAACCTACATCTGGTCAAGTGCAAAGGTTTGCAACAAGGCTAGTTCCGGAGCTCAGGGGAATGTCGTACGAAGAAAGGTTGAGGGAAATCGGCCTGACGACACTGGAGGACAGGAGGGTCAGGGGAGACATGATAACGACATACAAAATACTGCGTGGAATAGGTAAGGTGGACAGAGACAGGATGTTCCAAAGAGGGGACACAGCAACAAAGGGTCACAACTGGAAGCTGAAGACTCAGACGAGTCACAGGGATGTTAGGAAGTATTTCTTCAGTCATAGAGTTGTCAGGAAGTGGAACAGTCTAGCAAGTGATGTAGTGGAGACAGGAACCATACATAGCCTTAAGACGAGGTATGACAAGGCTCAGGGAGCAGAGAGGGAACCTAGTAGCGATCAGTGAAGAGGCGGAGCCAGGAGTTGAGTCTCGACCCCTGCAACCACAATTAGGTGAGTACACACACACACATACATACATACACACACACACACACACACACACACACACACACACACACACACACACACACACACACACACACCGTCACACACACACCGTCACACACACCGTCACACACCCACACTGCACCAAAGTTCCTAAACAACTGACTCACACACACACTACACCTGTCTTAACTCTCCTCTCTGTGTACTCACCCATTTACCTTAGCTAGGGTTCAAGTCTCAGCTCCTGGCCAAGCCTTCTACATACATTAGAAAAAATTAACGTATTCATTTACTGACTTATGATCCATGTAACTGTTTCTACAACGTGTCAGTTTAACTACAGTGTTCAACACAGCTAAAATGAGGTACGATTAGTAACGAAAAGTGAACAGTTATTGTGAAAAAAAAAATTGATTTTATACAGTAATCAGTTTTACAAGCTAAGACGTGATACCACGATTCAGTTTAATTCCTAGTCGAGCACTATGCCCTGTATGTGTGCCCGAAATGCCCTGGCATGATAGTGCCTTTAATTGTACCAATCAAATTATGAAATGTAAACACACACTGAAACCTAAGCACAGAAATAATATATATATATATATATATATATATATATATATATATATATATATATATATATATATATATATATATATATATGTCGTGCCGAATAGGCAGAACTTGCGATCTTGGCTTAAATAGCAACGTTCATCTTGCCATATAGGACAATTGAAAATTTGTGTATGCAATAATTTCCCCAAAATCTTTCTGAACCTAACGAAAAAAATACATTTCACTGTGTTTGTTTAGTATTAAATTATTATAAAGAAATCTAAAATATATTTAGTTGGGTTAGGCTAAAATAAATTGTTCTTGTTATAATAAGGTTAGGTAAGCTTTCTAAGTTCCTTTTGGTGCAAAATTATAAATTTTTACAGCAACATTAATGAAAAAAATATATCTTTAAACGTATAAGAGAAAATTTTAGAAAGGACTTAATTTTAAATGAGTTCTTGCTAATTGACCAGTTTTACATATTCGGCACGACATATATATATGTATATATGTATATATATGTATATATGTATATATATGTATATATGTATATATATGTATATATATGTATATATGTATATGATAATGGGAGCCCTTTGATTGAACTTTGTATAGAAAGGGGTTTAGTTATAGGTAATACATATTTTAAGAAAAAGAGGATAAATAAGTATACACGATATGATGTAGGGCGAAATGACAGTAGTTTGTTGGATTATGTATTGGTAGATAAAAGACTGTTGAGTAGACTTCAGGATGTACATGTTTATTGAGGGGCCACAGATATATCAGATCACTTTCTAGTTGTAGCTACACTGAGAGTAAAAGGTAGATGGGATACAAGGAGAATAGAAGCATCAGGGAAGAGAGAGGTGAAGGTTTATAAACTAAAAGAGGAGGCAGTTAGGGTAAGATATAAACAGCTATTGAAGGATAGATGGGCTAATGAGAGCATAGGCAATGGGGTCGAAGAGGTATGGGGTAGGTTTAAAAATGTAGTGTTAGAGTGTTCAGCAGAAGTTTGTGGTTACAGGAAAGTGGGTGCGGGAGGGAAGAGGAGCGATTGGTGGAATGATGATGTAAAGAGAGTAGTAAGGGAGAAAAAGTTAGCATATGAGAAGTTTTTACAAAGTAGAAGTGATGCAAGGAGGGAAGAGTATATGGAGAAAAAGAGAGAGGTTAAGAGAGTGGTGAAGCAATGTAAAAAGAGAGCAAATGAGAGAGTGGGTGAGATGTTATCAACAAATTTTGTTGAAAATAAGAAAAAGTTTTGGAGTGAGATTAACAAGTTAAGGAAGCCTAGAGAACAAATGGATTTGTCAGTTAAAAATAGGAGAGGAGAGTTATTAAATGGAGAGTTAGAGGTATTGGGAAGATGGAGGGAATATTTTGAGGAATTGTTAAATGTTGATGAAGATAGGGAAGCTGTGATTTCGTGTATAGGACAAGGAGGAATAACATCTTGTAGGAGTGAGGAAGAGCCAGTTGTGAGTGTGGGGGAAGTTCGTGAGGCAGTAGGTAAAATGAAAGGGGGTAAGGCAGCCGGGATTGATGGGATAAAGATAGAAATGTTAAAAGCAGATGGGGATATAGTTTTGGAGTGGTTGGTGCAATTATTTAATAAATGTATGGAAGAGGGTAAGGTACCTAGGGATTGGCAGAGAGCATGCATAGTTCCTTTGTATAAAGGCAAAGGGGATAAAAGAGAGTGCAAAAATTATAGGGGGATAAGTCTGTTGAGTATACCTGGCAAAGTGTAT
>NC_091353.1:13254828-13324828 GCF_038502225.1 Cherax quadricarinatus
ATGGAATATGTAGCAACAAAATGCAAGGAGGCTGAGGAGAGGTTTGTACCCAAGGGTAACAGGAATAATGAAAAAGCCAGGATGAGCCCATGGTTTACCCAAAGGTGCAGGGAGGCAAAAACCAAGTGTGCTAGGGAATGGAAGAAATATAGAAGGCAAAGGACCCAGGAGAATAAGGAGAGCAATCGCAGAGCCAGAAACGAATATGCACAGATAAGAAGGGAGGCCCAAAGACAATATGAAAATGACATAGCAGCGAAAGCCAAATCTGACTCGAAACTGTTGTACAGCCACATCAGGAGGAAAACAACAGTCAAGGACCAGGTAATCAGGCTAAGGAAGGAAGGAGGAGAGACAACAAGAAATGACAGTGAAGTATGTGAGGAACTCAACAAGAGATTCAAAGAAGTGTTCACAGAGGAGACAGAAGGGGCTCCAGAAAGACGGAGAGGTGGGGCACACCACCATGTGCTGGACACAGTGCACACAACCGAGGAAGAAGTGAAGAGGCTTCTGAGTGAGCTAGATACCTCAAAGGCAATGGGGCCAGATAACATCTCCCCATGGGTATTGAGAGAGGGAGCAGAGGCGCTATGTGTACCCCTAACAACAATATTCAATACATCTATCGAAACAGGAAGATTGCCTGAGGCATGGAAGACAGCAAATGTAGTCCCAATCTTTAAAAAAGGAGACAGACATGAAGCATTAAACTACAGACCAGTGTCACTGACATGTATAGTATGCAAAATCATGGAGAAGATTATCAGAAGAGTGGTGGAACACCTAGAAAGGAATGATCTCATCAACAGCAGCCAACATGGTTTCAGGGACGGGAAATCCTGTGTCACAAACCTACTGGAGTTCTATGACATGGTGACAGCAGTAAGACAAGAGAGAGAGGGGTGGGTGGATTGCATATTCTTGGACTGCAAGAAGGCGTTTGACACAGTTCCACACAAGAGATTGGTGCAAAAACTGGAGGACCAAGCAGAGATAACAGGGAAGGCACTACAATGGATCAGGGAATACTTGTCAGGAAGACAGCAGCGAGCCATGGTACATGGCGAGGTGTCAGAGTGGGCACCTGTGACCAGCGGGGTCCCACAGTGGTCAGTCCTAGGACCAGTGCTGTTTCTGGTATTTGTGAACGACATGACGGAAGGAATAGACTCTGAGGTGTCCCTGTTTGCAGATGACGTGAAGTTGATGAGAAGAGTTCACTCGATCGAAGACCAGGCAGAACTACAAAGGGATCTGGACAGGCTGCAGACCTGGTCCAGCAATTGGCTCCTGGAGTTCAATCCCACCAAATGCAAAGTCATGAAGATTGGGGAAGGGCAAAGAAGACCGCAGATGGAGTACAGTCTATGGGGCCAGAGACTACAAACCTCACTCAAGGAAAAAGATCTTGGGGTGAGTATAACACCAGGCACATCTCCTGAAGCGCACATCAACCAAATAACTGCTGCAGCATATGGGCGCCTGGCAAACCTCAGAACAGCATTCCGACATCTTAATAAGGAATCGTTCAGGACCCTGTACACCGTGTACGTTAGGCCGTTAGGTACGATCAGCCGGGCTGTGGCTCGTACGTCGGACTGCGTGCGGCCAGCAGTAACAGCCTAGTTGATCAGGTCCTGATCCATCGGGAGGCCTGGTCATGGACCGGGCCGCGGGGGCGTTGATCCCCGGAATAACCTCCAGGTAACCAGGCCCATATTGGAGTATGCGGCACCAGTTTGGAACCCACACCTAGCCAAGCACGTAAAAAAACTAGAGAAAGTGCAAAGGTTTGCAACAAGACTAGTCCCAGAGCTAAGAGGTATGTCCTACGAGGAGAGGTTAAGGGAAATCAACCTGACGACACTGGAAGACAGGAGAGATAAGGGGGACATGATAACGACATACAAAATACTGAGAGGAATTGACAAGGTGGATAAAGACAGGATGTTCCAGAGATTGGACACAGTAACAAGGGGACACAGTTGGAAGTTGAAGACACAGATGAATCAGAGGGATGTTAGGAAGTATTTCTTCAGCCACAGAGTAGTCAGTAAGTGGAATAGTTTGGGAAGCGATGTAGTGGAGGCAGGATCCATACATAGCTTTAAGCAGAGGTATGATAAAGCTCACGGTTCAGGGAGAGTGACCTAGTAGCGATCAGTGAAGAGGCGGGGCCAGGAGCTCGGACTCGACCCCCGCAACCTCAACTAGGTGAGTACACACACACACACCACGCAGAAACAGGCGGGTATAGTGCTCGATCTCACTACAGGGAAAACTGGCAAGATTCCTAAGTGATACTCTGTATCACTCGGTCACAGATGCCCTATAAACTGGGCATACACGATCCTCCCGACCGTAGCAGTCAGAAGTTTAACCAACTATTTAGAGAGGTTATATGTTGTTGAGTATACTGAACTTAAGATAGGACGAACTGGGTTCCCTGGTTTACAAGTCTTGATCAACCCATAAAGATACGGTAGAGTTGTCCACCTTGCTGACAGGTGTTCAATTAGTTCTTCATTCCCCTTCAATAACGTTTAAATTAAGACGTTTACTGAAGTGGTAATTGGCCTGGTCAAGAGGGTTCTTAGTTCCATCACTCGGATGTGCATATTAAAAATAATGCTGACCATATAGAGGCGCTCCAGAAGTTAAACATTTCACACGACTTGACCCTTGTGAGTTTTGATGTGACAACTGTGTTTACCAGAGTCACTGTCCCTGACCTGCTGACCTACCTTCAAGACCAACCAGAGTCACTGTCCCTGACTTACTGACCTACTTTCAAGACCAACCAGAGTCACTGTCCCTGACTTACTGACCTACCTTCAAGACCAACCAGAGTCACTGTTCCTGACCTGCTGACCTACCTTCAAGACCAACCAGAGTCACTGTCCCTGACTTACTGACCTACTTTCAAGACCAACCAGAGTCACTGTTCCTGACCTGCTGACCTACCTTCAAGACCAACCAGAGTCACTGTCCCTGACTTACTGACCTACCTTCAAGACCAACCAGAGTCACTGTTCCTGACCTGCTGACCTACCTTCAAGACCAACCAGAGTCACTGTCCCTGACTTACTGACCTACCTTCAAGACCAACCAGAGTCGCTGTTCCTGACCTGCTGACCTACCTTCAAGACCAACCAGAGTCACTGTCCCTGACTTACTGACCTACTTTCAAGATCAACCAGAGTCACTGTCCCTGACTTACTGACCTACCTTCAAGACCAACCAGAGTCACTGTTCCTGACCTGCTGACTTACCTTCAAGACCAACCAGAGTCACTGTTCCTGACCTGCTGACCTATCTTCAAGACCAACCAGAGTCACTGTTCCTGACTTGCTGACCTACCTTCAAGACCAACCAGAGTCACTGTTCCTGACTTGCTGACCTAACTTCAAGACCAACCAGAGTCACTGTTCCTGACTTGCTGACCTACCTTCAAGACCAACCAGAGTCACTGTTCCTGACTTGCTGACCTAACTTCAAGACCAACCAGAGTCACTGTCCCTGACTTGCTGACCTAACTTCAAGACCAACCACAGTCACTGTCCCTGACTTGCTGACCTACCTTCAAGACCAACCAGAGTCACTGTTCCTGACCTGCTGACCTAACTTCAAGACCAACCAGAAAACTTCTTGCCCTACCCCACGAATATAATTACTGAACTAATTAACCTTTGTGTTACCGGCTGTAAATTTGTGTTTGAAGGTAAATACTTTGCTCAAAATCAAGACATGACCATAGAAAATCCCCTCAGCTCTTTATTCAGCAACCTGTATATGGAATTCTATGAGACTACACTACTTAAGGATATTCTCCAAAATAATGCTAGGTGGTTCAGATACATAATGATGTTCTTTGCCTTTGGCCTAGAGATCACAACATTGATGAGTTCCTACCTACACTTAATAGTCTAGTACTTTCCATTAAGTTCACCACAGAGCATAAAATTGAGAATGCTCTATATTTCCTAGATGCTTTAATCCATCGTGTTGACAGATGATCCAGATTTACAGTTTACAAGAGGTTGACCAATATGACGTCATATATTCACTATTCCAAATCAATCTAGGGTTAAATGCAGGGTTTTCCCTTATAATGTTCCCGAGAACTTTGTGTATCTGCAGTCCTGAGTATTGACAAGATGAAATCAATAAGATATTTAACACAGAGACAAAACCGAAATATCCCATGGATTTTGTTAAGAAGACCCTACCGTCAGCTAGGAAGACTTTCTACACGACTGAACCTAAGTGCCTGCCGGGAAAAATGCTCTGACTTTACTGTACAATGAGAATTAAGTCAGCCTGTGTGAGGCATTAAAAAGTTTAATATAAACACTGCCTTCAAAAATAATGGGACAGTGAAACAGTACACACTGATATTGTGGGTTGTGTTTACAAGGTCCCATGCACTCTTTACCCATTTTTCAAGTATTTGAAACTGGTAAACCTCAGGAAACCATATTAGCCCAACATCAGTATTCAGTCAGGATGGACCAGGAGTCCAATGTCATCTTCAACCACGTTAGTTCTTGCAATCACCTACCAGGGTGGACTGCTGCCCAGATCACTCTACCCGACACTTCCGTCATGGGAAGAAATGTAATTGAATCCTCGCTCTTGAAACATGATAGGAATGCCTTATATAACTCAACTTATGAGTTGTACAAACTCGACAGCTATTTAGTGGAATCTATTGTGCACAACCTTAAACAACAGTGCTACACAAAATCACAGAATTGCTCATTATGCCACAGGGCCTCGCGAGGTTCTGGTGACGTTAGATCAACATTCTCCTCACATTTCGCACATTGTCAAAGTGCCCTGCCCGTCGGTATAATACATAACCATTAAGATTAAAACCATTTAGCTACAGTTGCATAAGGTATAGGTACACAAGGTTAAGTGAGTCAGTGACTGCAACATGGTGACTGCAACCACCTTACAGGTTAAGCTGTTATGTGGTGATAAAGGATAATCGGAAAATTCATGAAGTCTGTTTTTAGTACTTAAAGAATACCTTAAAGAATAATTGGAATACTATGAGAGATTCATAAATAACCAAGGTATAGACATAATGATTGATACTGAGGATATCAGTAGGAAGTACTTAGGAATATATGAATATACGCAAATATAGGAATATATTAAGAGATTCTTGCGAACATCCTGGATTCCTCCCGGGACGTACGGTAAAGCTGACAAATGAGCGCATTTGACTCTTATTAATTAAAAGGTTTATACATATCGTTTCGTATATGTATTATTAACTAATACAACGTAATCTATATCACATGACTTGTTGATGGCGATCAGAGGAAGCTTAGGGCTGGCTATTACATCTCTTATTAATCTGATTCCCACTTTCTGTAAACACGTATGGCCTCTTCTACCCTATCCCATATAGGAGAGGAGTGGGAAGGAAGGGTTGATGGTTGGCAGACAGACCGGTGCCTCTTATTATGTGAGAGGAGATGTCTCCTAGTGTCACCACTCCACCTAACTGACATAACTTCCCCCTCATTCCTTCTGTTGCTACTCTTGCAACACTGCATAGCTCCTGATGACGCACGATAAGTGTGAAAGTACTTGAGCTGAAGACTTCCGTCCTCAGTGGCTTGTCTTGTAGTGTTAATATCGCCTGCCTACAATTGTATTGCATATATATATATATATATATATATATATATATATATATATATATATATATATATATATATATATATATATATATATATAT
This sequence comes from Cherax quadricarinatus, assembly GCF_038502225.1. Taxonomy (NCBI): domain Eukaryota; kingdom Metazoa; phylum Arthropoda; class Malacostraca; order Decapoda; family Parastacidae; genus Cherax; species Cherax quadricarinatus. The sequence goes on from NC_091353.1 coordinate 13,260,587, forward strand.
ATATATATATATATGCATGTAGGCAGTAAATAGTATATATTTAACATTGGTATGTGAGAACAGTTAGGTGGCGCTGGTGTTGGTGGAGGGAGGCTGCAACAACCAGCACTTGACGTGATGAAGGGGCCGCAGATTTAGCGCTTTACATGAAGTATTATAGAAAATAATGTCTAGTTTCCAGGTGGGTTACATCTCGCCAGACTTGAGAAAGATGCTGTCAGCACACAACTGTAGTTTTGAAAAACTGTCAGCACATAACTGTAGTCTGCTACGGTTGTCTGTTACTGAGTCTGTGGATTATCTTATGTGTTCACCAGACAGTAAGATTTACCTGTAATCCTACGTCATCACCAGACAGTAATATTTACCTGTAATCTTACGTCTTCACCAGACAGTAAGATTTACCTGTAATCCTACGTCATCACCAGACAGTAATATTTACCTGTAATCTTACGTCTTCACCAGACAGTAATATTTACCTGTAATCTTACGTCTTCACCAGACAGTAAGATTTACCTGTAATCTTACGTCTTCACGAGACAGTAAGATTTACCTGTAATCTTACGTATTTATAAGACAGAAAAAGGTCAGCAATCCTGCCAGAGTGTGGCTTTCTATTTCAACTGACAGGAGGGTAGTACCTCCCTGGATGACTGCTGTCTACCAACCTACCTCCTTTCTGTGACATTCACGCCTTTAAACAAAGACATAATTAGAAAAATATTGATGATTAGATGAGTACTGATGACACACAGACGTTTTCTCTCCACGACAATGGAGAGGATAATAAGGGAAGAGCATCTGTAGACTGAAGAATGCACAGAAAGAGAACAACGCAGGTGTAAAACAAGGACTTGCCCCCCTTTTTTTTTTAGGTCTGTGATATACCTGTGACAGGTTTCGAGAGTTGTCCTGCTCTGTCTCAGCTTCTCAACAGCTACTACCACTTCAACTACTACTGCAGATATTACTATTACTACTACTATTGCTTTTATTATTACTACTACTATTACTACTTCTAGTATTGCTTCTATTATTACTACTACTGCTACTACTACTACTACTACTATTACTACGATTGCTTCTAATATTACTACTACTGCTGCTGCTAGTACTACTACTATTACTACTACTAATAATAATATTAAAAATAATATCTCAGCAAAGCAAGGTGATCCAAAACGAAAAACAAACATCTTTCTTTGTAAATTTAGTAATATATACAGGAGAAGGGGTTACTACCCCCTTGCTCCCGGCATTTTAGTCGCCTCTTACGACACACATGTCATCCAATGAGGACACAAGAAACCACAAAGCTGATATAAACAACGTCTTGCAGTGGGCCACTGACAACATGATTTCCTTCTCTTTCTGCAACACTGCAAGCTCCTGACAGTGTTGATTCCAACACGAAATGCCTAGAGCTATGAGGACAAGTGTCAGTTTCTCCACTATTTATAAAACGGGGCAATAAAAACTGGAAGGGAATGTGCAACAAACTCAAGCCATTCTAAAATAAAGCAAAGGATTACTGTGAGGGACTTAGTAGAGTTATTGCGAGATCTCACACTCCAGGATCACAACAATGTTATCACAACCACAAGGAAAATGACAGGTTGGATAACTAGAACCTGTAAAACAATACTGGATAACTAGAACCTTTAAAGCAATACTGGATAACTAGAACCTTTAAAACTATACTGGATAACTAGAACCTTTAAAACAATACTGGATAACTAGAACCTTTAAAACAATACTGGATAACTAGAACCTTTAAAACAATACTCGATAACTAGAACCTTCAAAACAATATTGGATAACTAGAACCCTCAAAATGACAGACTGGATAACTATAACTTTCAAAATGATAGGCTGCATAACTAGAACCTTCAAAATAATGATGGATAATTAGAACCTTCAAAACAATACTGGATAACTAGAACCCTCAAAACAATACTGGATAACTAGAACCCTCAAAACAATATTGGATAATTCGAACCTTCAAAACAATACTGGATAACTAGAATGTTCAAAATGATAGGCTGGATAATTAGAACCTTCAAAATGATAGGCTGGATAATTAGAACCTTCAAATTGTTAGGATGGATAACTAGAGCATTTAAAACAATACTGGATAACTAGAACGTTCAAAATGATAGGCTGGATATTTAGAACCTTCAAAACAAGACGTGCCAGGACTATGATCCTCTTAGAGTCACTTGTCCTCTCCAGGCTGGAATACTGCTGTATAAAGTAACAGTAACAATAATATCACCAGTAACAGTAACAATAACATCAACAGTAACAGTAACAATAACATCAACAGTAACAGTAACAATAACATCAACAGTTACAGTAATATCAACAGTAACAATGACATCAACAGTAAGTGACATCGGCAGTAACAGTAACATCAACAGTAACATTAACAAACAGTAACAACATAAACAGTAACAGTGACATCGGCAGTAACAGTAACATCAACAGTAACAACATAAACAGTAACAATAACACAAACAGTAACAATAACAAACAGTAACAACAGAAACACCAACAGTAACAATAGTAACAGTCGCAACAATGGTAACAGAAACAAAACAACAGAAATAACAGCATCAATAGTAGCGACAACAATAAGAACAGCAGCAAGACAAACAAAACAGATATAATAGTAACAACAACAGGAGTAACAGCAACAGGAGTAACAGCAACAAGAGTAACAGCAACAGGAGTAACAGCAACAAGAGCAGCAATAATTACCAGTATCCCCCCGACCACCTCTTCTCTCCCAACACCACCTCTTCTCCCTCACCACCACCTCTTCTCCCTCACCACCACCTCTTCTCCCTCACCACCACCTCTTCTCCCTCACCACCACCTCTTCTCCCCCACCACCACCTCCTCTCCCAGCATCCCCCACCTCTTCTCCCAGCCTCCCCACCACTACCTCTCCCAACCACCCTTCCATCCCTCCCTCCCACAAAGAGGATCGTGGGAAGGTCTCAGGAGAACATAAAGAAGATTAACCCACATACCTGTGTGAGAGTGTGAGAGAGAGTATGTGAGAGAGTGTGTGAGAGAGAGTATGTGAGATAGTGTGTGTGAGAGAGTATGTGAGATAGTGTGTGAGAGAGTGTGTGAGAGTGAAGTAGCACGACCCATCCTCACAGTCATGGTCAAGAAACTCTTAGGAGACGTCTGAGTTTCCCTTTTTCCTAATATCAGGTTTATTTTTCCCTTATAATCTACCTTGTCCATAATTAATATCACATTTGCTTTGTTTCGTAAGGTGAAGTCCAGGATCTTTCCTTAATTCATGGTATATAGGTAAGACACATAGGCAACAGTTAGGCAACTTTATTCCGAAACATTTCGCCTACACAGTAGGCTTCTTCAGTCGAATACAGAAAGTAGGCAGGAACAGTAGAGATGTGAAGACGATGTAATCAGTCCATCACCCTTGAAGTCGTAGAATTTGATGTTGTCAGTCCCTCAGCCTGGAGAAGTTCAGTTCCATAGTCAGGAACTATCTGAAGATCAAGCGACAGTGCGGAGACTTAAATACTGTCGGAAGGAGAGGTGCAGAGTATGGAACTGAACTTCTCCAGGCCGAGGGACTGACAACCTCAAATTCTACGATTTCAAGGGTGATGGACTGATTACATCGTCTTCACATCTCTACTGTTCTTGCCTACTTTCTGTATTCGACTGAAGAAGCCTACTGTGTAGGCGAAACGTTTCGGAATAAAGTTGCCTAACTGTTGCCTATGTGTCTTACCTATATACCATGAATTAAGTCAAGATCCTGGACTTCACCTTACGAAACAAAACAAATGTGATAGTAATTATGGACAAGGTGCATTATAGTGGAAAAATAACATGTTAGAAAACAGGGGAACTGACGTGTCCCTTAAAATACGTAATCAGTCTCACCCTGTGACGTCTTAACCACCGTGACATCTTCAGTGGCATCTTACTGACCTACTGGAAACATAAGGACGTGTTTCCTTAAGATACCTGCTTTCCATGTTCACCTAGCAGTAAAATAGGCACCTGGGTGTTAGTGGACTGGTGTGGGTCGCATCCTGGGAAAAAATTGACCTGATTTGCCCGAAACGCTCTGAATAACAAGGTGCTCTTTATATAGTATGTCACTGATGTCAGACATGGTCTATATACCTTGTACATGTACTTGAAGAAATAATAATAATAATAATAATAATAATAATAATAATTATTATTATTATTATTATTATTATTATTATTATTATTATTATTATTATTATTATTATAGGTTAAACGTACACACTAACAATGGTGACATTATTCACATCACTTGTGCTCTCTCGCCTAGACTACTGTTCAGTGTTGACAGCTCTGTTAAAGGCAGGAAAGACATTCTACTTGACTGGAAATGCTCTACATAACTGTGTGCTCTTAACATGCTATCATGTCCCTCATGTCTGTAAAAACAATATTATTATTATTATTATTATTATTATTATTATTATTATTATTATTATTATTATTATTATTATCAAAAAGAAGCGCTAAACCACAAGGGTTATACAGCTATATACATTAGAAGGGTTTCTCGAGTTTTCCTTCTCCAGCAGCCCAGTCCTACGTCAGGCTTCTTTGGTGCTTGCCTGGTCAAGCAGGCTGTTGCTGGGCCAGCATGCTGGTCCACTTACCCATCACAGCCTGGTTCATCTGGCACGAATGAGGTGTTAGCAAAAATGTTCATGTACACAAATTTCGGTGTTCTTCCTGGGTGACATGTGACAGCGGTGTAGGTGACAGTGTTCAGTACACTCTATTTGTGAGTAACATTGAGAGTGTCGGCGCGGTCGCTGAGGCTTTATATGGACTCTGTCAGTGCACACTTGTGATTGTGTAGCAAAATGGAATCTTTAAATGATAGAACAGTGTGTGTTTGAAATTGTGCTTCAAGTTTGACAAAACACTTAGTGAAACTCACAAGATGCTTGAGCAAGTATTAGTGTACCTGGAGTCTACCTAGAGTGTTCACAGAGTCAACACTCCTGATGCCTAAACCAGACCTCACCATAGATGGCCTGATCAACCAGGCAGTTGGTGCACCACAGCCCAACTTATCAAGGAATGACCTGGGAACCCTGTCTACTTCCCTCTTGAAGACAGCCAGAGGACTGATGGTAATTCCCCTTATTTATGGTCGGAGTTTCTTGAAAAGTCTTGGGTCTTTCCCACTTATTAAGGTTTTCCCGAGTGTACTCATGACACTCCTGCTTTTATTGTGGATATTTTACTTCGTCTGCCAAGTCTCTTACTTTCGTCATCTGTGTGTGCAAATTTGGGACCAATCCTAAAATTTTCCAGGTGTAGATTATGATGTATTTTTCTCACCTGTATCTTTAATATACTTTTGATGAGTTTCGAGAATATTCCCAGAGCCCGGCCTTGGGCCAGGATCGTGTGTATATACATAGATACACACACATATCAGTTTGTATATACAGTACTGGCATTATTATGGATTTTTAAAAATTAGATATTTTTCTATTAAAAGTCGGTTAAGGCAATTTCAGTGATTGCTAATGGATTTTTATATACATTAGTACCGGGTAAGCATTTAAAATTAACTTTAAAAGAGTTTAAGAGTGTTGCCAGTTTTTGTCCAGCAACTCTGAACGTACAATGGTTGGCAACACTGAATTAGACGGGCGGTGTGGTGTCCGTCCAGAGACGTATCTCAGTTGCTGTCTGAATCAGACGGGCGGTCTTTCTGTCCTGGTTTTATCCATGCAAAGGTTGTCTTCTATTTGTTACTGACTGTGATAATTCCATTAGTGTGTATTTTATGTGCTCATGCTACTAAAAATGACTTTGTTTTTCCAGCAGTTTAATGGTCAGAAAGAGTCAGCAGAAAAGAGTACAAATAGCGATTTGAGTCCTCGTAAAGTGGGACTGATAATCGTTTTATTGACTGATAGCACAATGAAACAGAAACAGAGATAAAACGTGGTGTTTCAACTCAATCAGTAAATTTAAGAAACTGAATTACGATCAAGACTCAACTCAGAAAGGATGGGAAGATAAACCATACCACGGGTGGGGTTAGAACCCGCGATCAGAGAGTCTCAAAATTCCAGACCGTCGCGTTACGATTACTTGACTCTGGGAAGATGTGGTAGAAAACGGAAGGCAACACCGAGATTAGACAGAAAAATAATGCGAATTGCTCTTAACAGCAGAAGTGCAACTTACAGGCAGATTTCCTCTGACCCAGTAGCAGCAGGTGTTCACCTTGCCCGAAGTAAAGTTACACAAGAAAGAATGAGCACTGCAGCAGGCGTACTGGCCCATTTTAGGGAGGTCCAAGCCACTCACTGGCCCAAGCCTAAGCTACAGGCTTTTTGAGAGTGGATTAAAAACATCGTCCCAGAAATAAGTGGCGACTTACTGTAGCCATGATACAGAAACGTTTAACCTGGACTAACAATCACAATAAGTGAACTTCTGAACAATAGCAGCAGGTAAGAATTACATTTAGCTATTCAGTTCATTTGTTGTTCATAAAAGAACATAATCATTAGTAAAATGACAATTGTACTTAAAAAAAAATAAGAGTACCATTCATCATCTCTGGTTGTTCCACCACTTGTATTGTCTTGTGTTACTACAGGTTGTGTTGTCTGATGAATCAACTATTGTAGTGCTGGATGACAGTGTGTTGACTGTAAGAAAGCTGTCAGGTGAGGAATTTATGCCTGAATGTCTGAAGAAGATGGTCAAATTTCCTCAGAAAATCATGGTGTGGGGAGACATTTCCGTTCATGGAACAAGTTGTTTGTACATTGTTGATGGTACCATGAACCAGAAGTACAGAAGTATTACAGAACTAATGACTGCCAAAGGTAAAGGACTGGTATGGTGATGGACTTTGGATATATCAACAAGAATAAGTTCTACGTAACACGACAAAATCGGTAAAGATGTGAACACAAAATGGCGCTGAGCTGCTCCCATGGGCTGGAAATTCCACCGACAAGAACCCTATCGAGAACTGATGATTTGTACTGAAGGATGGAATACATGAAGTTGCCATTACCACCAAACTGCAACTTATAGAACGCCTTATTAACATTTGGTTTAATTCTGCCATAATCAAGGAATTATGGAAAACTTTGATGGTTGTCATGATGCCCACATGTCTTGAAGCACTTATGGATGCTAGGGCTGGTCAGACTAAATATTAATAACGTCTTGAAGCACTTATGGATGCTAGGGCTGGTCAGACTAAATATTAATAACGTCTTGAAGCACTTATGGATGCTAGGGCTGGTCAGACTAAATATTAATAACGTCTTGAAGCACTTATGGATGCTAGGGCTGGTCAGACTAAATATTAATAACGTCTTGAAGCACTTATGGACGCTAGGACTGGTCAGACTAAATATTAATAACGTCTTGAAGCACTTATGGATGCTAGGGCTGGTCAGACTAAATATTAATAACGTCTTGAAGCACTTATGGATGCTAGGGCTGGTCAGACTAAATATTAATAACGTCTTGAAGCACTTATGGATGCTAGGGCTCGTCAGACTAAATATTAATAACGTCTTGAAGCACTTATGGATGCTAGGGCTGGTCAGACTAAATATTAATAACGTCTTGAAGCACTTATGGATGCTAGGGCTGGTCAGACTAAATATTAATAACGTCTTGAAGCACTTATGGATGCTAAGGCTGGTCAGACTAAATATTAATAACGTCTTGAAGCACTTATGGATGCTAGGGCTGGTCAGACTAAATATTAATAACGTCTTGAAGCACTTATGGATGCTAGGGCTGGTCAGACTAAATATTAATAACGTCTTGAAGCACTTATGGATGCTAGGGCTGGTCAGACTAAATATTAATAACGTCTTGAAGCACTTATGGATGCTAGGGCTGGTCAGACTAAATATTAATAACGTCTTCAAGCACTTATGGATGCTAGGGCTGGTCAGACTAAATATTAATCAACGTAAAATAGTTGATATACATTGATGTGTCAAAATAAATGCATTAACAGTCAGTGAGAGGCATAACTCACCTTTAAGTAGAAAAATATTAAATTTAAAAAAAATATATAATAACGCCAGAACTGTACACTAAGATATATACACTGACACACCTCTCAGTGTATATACACTGACACACCTCTCAGTGTATATACACTGACACACCTCTCAGTGTATTTACACTGACACACCTCTCAGTGTATATACACTGACACACCTCTCAGTGTATATACACTGACACACCTCTCAGTGTATATACACTGACACACCTCTCAGTGTATATACACTGACACACCTCTCAGTGTATATACAGACACACCTCACAGTGTATATACACTGACACACCTCTCAGTGTATATACACTGACACACCTCTCAGTGTATATACACTGACACACCTCTCAGTGTATATACACTGACACACCTCTCAGTGTATATACACTGACACACCTCTCAGTGTATATACACTGACACACCTCTCAGTGTATATACACTGACACACCTCTCAGTGTATATACACTGACACACCTCTCAGTGTATATACACTGACACACCTCTCAGTGTATATACACTGACACACCTCTCAGTGTATATACACTGACACACCTCACAGTGTATATACACTGACACACCTCTCAGTGTATATACACTGACACACCTCTCAGTGTATATACACTGACACACCTCTCAGTGTATATACACTGACACACCTCTCAGTGTATATACACTGACACACCTCTCAGTGTATATACACTGACACACCTCTCAGTGTATATACACTGACACACCTCTCAGTGTATATACACTGACACACCTCTCAGTGTATATACACTGACACACCTCTCAGTGTATATACACTGACACACCTCTCAGTGTATATACACTGACACACCTCTCAGTGTATATACACTGACACACCTCACAGTGTATATACACTGACACACCTCTCAGTGTATATACACTGACACACCTCTCAGTGTATATACACTGACACACCTCTCAGTGTATATACACTGACACACCTCTCAGTGTATATACACTGACACACCTCTCAGTGTATATACACTGACACACCTCTCAGTGTATATACACTGACACACCTCTCAGTGTATATACACTGACACACCTCACAGTGTATATACACTGACACACCTCTCAGTGTATATACACTGACACACCTCTCAGTGTATATACACTGACACACCTCTCAGTGTATATACACTGACACACCTCTCAGTGTATATACACTGACACACCTCTCAGTGTATATACACTGACACACCTCTCAGTGTATATACACTGACACACCTCTCAGTGTATATACACTGACACACCTCAGTGTATATACACTGACACACCTCTCAGTGTATATACACTGACACACCTCAGTGTATATACACTGACACACCTCTCAGTGTATATACACTGACACACCTCTCAGTGTATATACACTGACACACCTCTCAGTGTATATACACTGACACACCTCTCAGTGTATATACACTGACACACCTCTCAGTGTATATACACTGACACACCTGTGTATATACACTGACACCTCTCAGTGTATATACACTGACACACCTCTCAGTATATACACTGACACACCTCTCAGTGTATATACACTGACACACCTCTCAGTATATAAACTGACACACCTCTCACTGTATATACACTGACATACCTCTCAGTGTATATACACTGACACACCTCTCAGTGTATACACAGTGACACACCCCTCAGTGTATATACACTGACACACCTCAGTGGATATACACTGACACACCTCTCAGTGTATATACACTGACACACCTCTCAGTGTATATACACTGACACACCTCTCAGTGTATATACACACACCTCACAGTGTATATACACTGACACACCTCTCAGTGTACATACACTGACACACCTCACAGTGTATATACACTGACACCTCTCAGTGCATATACACTGACACACCTCTCAGTGTATATACACTGACACACCTCTCAGTGTATATACACTGACACACCTCTCAGTGTAAATACACTGACACACCTCTCAGTGTATATACACTGACACACCTCTCAGTGTATATACACTGACACACCTCTCAGTGTATATACACTGACACACTTCACAGTGTATATACACTGACACACCTCTCAGTGTATATACACTGACACACCTCTCAGTGTATATACACTGACACACTTCACAGTGTATATACACTGACACACCTCTCAGTGTATATACACTGACACACCTCTCAGTGTATATACACTGACACACTTCACAGTGTATATACACTGACACACCTCTCAGTGTATATACACTGACACACTTCACAGTGTATATACACTGACACACCTCTCAGTGTATATACACTGACACACTTCACAGTGTATATACACTGACACACCTCACAGTGTATATACACTGACACACCTCACAGTGTATATACACTGACACACTTCACAGTGTATATACACTGACACACCTCACAGTGTATATACACTGACACACTTCACAGTGTATATACACTGACACACCTCTCAGTGTATATACACTGACACACCTTGACCTTTACCTTTGAAGAATTTCGAGAGTATATCTACTCTCTGAGCCCGGCCATGGGCCAGGCTCGTCTGGTGCTCGCCTGGTCAACCAGGTTGTTGCTGTTGGAGGTTCGTTGTCCCACATATCCATAACAGTCTGGTTGATCTGGCACCTGGTGGAGATACTTGTCTAGTTTCCTCTTGAAGACTTCTACACTTGTTCCAGCAGTGTTTCTGATATCTTCTGGTAAGATGTTGAATAATCTGGGACCACGAATGTTGATACAGTGTTCCCTTATTGTCCCCACCGCACCCCTGCTCCTCGCTGGGTTTATTTTACACTTCCTCCCATATCTCTCATTCCAGTATGTTGTTATGGCAGTGTGCAGATTTTGGACCAAGCCCTCGAGTACCTTCCAGGTATATATTATCATGTACCTCTCTCTCCTCCGCTCCAATGAGTACATGTTCAAGACTTGCAGGCGTTCCCAGTAGTTTAGGTGAGCCATAAACGATCTCTATATTTGTTCCAGCTCAGATATTTCTCCTGCCCTGAACGGGGCCGTCAGCACTGAGCAATATACTAAGTGAGGGAGCACTAGCAATTTGAAGAGTGTCACCATCGGCATTATTTCCCTTGTTTTGAAAGTTCTCAATACCCACCCAGTCATCTTCCTGGCTGTCGTGATCTTTGTCTTATTTTGGTCTTTAAAAGGAAAGTCCGGTGACATAATTATTCCTAGGTCTTTTACGTGTTCCTTACGTTCTATTTGGTGACCCTCTTGAGTTTTGTATATAGTGTTCCTTTTGAGTTCTTCATTCTTTCCATACCTAAGCAGCTGGAACTTGTCACCATTGAACGTCATGTCGTTTTCCACTGCCCACTGGAAAACTCTGTTTATGTCTTCCTGTACTTTTGCAGTGTTCTCTACCGTACTGACTTTCATGCTTATTTTAGTGTCATCTGCAAATGATGATACAAAACTGTGCCGGGTGTTTTTGTCTGTCTGCTATGAGGATGAGGAACAGCAGAGGTGCCAGGACAGTGCCTTGGGGAACTTAGCGTTTACCTCGCTGATGCTGCATCTTGCCATGTTCACTACTACTTTTTGTGTTCTGTGTGTTAGGAAACCGAAAATCCATCTGCCTACCTTCCCCGTAATGCCCATGGCCTTCATTTTGTGCGCTATCACTCCATGATCGCATTTGTCAAACGCCTTTGCAAAATCTGTGTAAATCACATCTGTGTTTTGGTCGTCTTCCAGTGCCTCCGTAATTCTGTCATAATGGTTCAGCAGCTGTGACAGACATGATCGTCTTGCTCTAAAACCATGCTAAGTCAGGTTATGTTGGTTGTGCTGCTCCATGAAATTTGTAACCTGCTGTCTCATCACTCTTTCGAAGATTTTTATGATGTGAGAAGTTAGGGCTACTGGTCTGTAATTTTTAGCTAGTGCTCTACTACCTCCCTTATCTAAAGGAGCTATGTCTGCACTCTTTAAGGCCTCCGGTATTTCACTTAGATCTAAGCTTTTTCTCCAAAGAATACTGAGGGCTCGTGCTAGTGGTACTTTGCACTTCTTTATAAATAGAGCATTCCATGAATCTGGTCCAGGTGCTGAGTGAGTGGGCAGGTTTTCCATTTCTTTTTCGAAATCTATGGGATTTGTACTAATGTCAGTTAGTTGGTCTGTGCGGCCTTCTTCTGGAGTGAAAAATATTTCAGCATTTTCTACCTTGCTGTCATTTAGTGGGTTGTGAACACCGACTCATACTGTTCTTTTAGGATTTAACTTATTTCCTGTTCGTCGTCAGTACATGAGTCTCCTCTCAGTAGTGGTCCAATTCTACAGGTAGTTCTTAGCTTGGGATTTTGCGTAGTAATAGAAATATTTTGGGTTTCTTGCAATGTCCTGTATGACCCTTTGTTCCCTTTGTACTTCTTCTGTCAGGTATGACATCCTAAGTATATATACATTGACACACCTCTCAGTGTATATACACTGACACACCTCTCAGTGTATATAAACTGACACACCTCACAGTGTATATACACTAACACACCTCTCAGTATATATACACTGACACCTCTCAGTGTATATACACTGACGCACCTCAGTGTATATACACTGGCACACCTCTCTGTATATACACTGACACGCACCTCTCAATGTATATACACTGACACACCTCACAGTGTATATTCAGTAAGATATACGTATACATAGATATATACATCCTAGGATATACATACACAAGATATATACACCTCTTAGTGTATATACACTGAGATACACATCTCAGTATATTTACACTGACATACTTCTTGGTGCACATAACCTGACACAGTAATAAAGAGGAAAAATAAGTGGGGCCAAGAGCTAGAGTTCTGTATACATAAATCATTATTATTAACGGGGAGCAGTAAACCTGTAACGGTCATACAATCCTTACGGAAGGGTGAGTAAGGGGTGAGGAAGCTACAACTCCTTGGATCAAAAGCCCTTCAGCAGCGTCGTTTCATCTGTTTCCCTTGAAGAGGCAGCTGGCTGCTGAAAGGTCAGAGTTGATGTGTTATTGTTTTTTTTTTTGTTGGTTTAATAAAACACACAGGTTGCAGAGCTTCTACTGGCGGCAGCGTTTCGCCCACTATGTTAATAAAACACAAGATGTTTCGTCCACACACACACACACACACACACACACACAGGGGACAGGGACAGAGTGGATCTAGTAGCGACTACAGAAGATGCGGGGCCAGGAGCTATGAATCGACCCCTGCAACCACAAACAGGTGAGTACACACATTTAGTGATGCACTAATAACTAGGACACAAAACACACAGTTAGTATAAACTTTTATGTGAGCTAATAACGAGTGTTGACAAGTCACACATAAGAGTGACTGGATGATCAACCCGTCTTTAATAACACAATGTTTCGCTCAAAGAATTATCATGTCATGATAAAAACTCTAGAGGAAACAGTCTGCGTTAGTGTACCTTGTTTGTCAGCACTCACTATCCAACCATTGCTTTATTTAGCGTTAATATCTCACTAACTAGCTAACAACAATGTTTCACGAAATCGTAATAACACGACTGCAAACAAAACATACCACGGGAGGGGCTAGAACTCCAGACAGACGCGCTAGTTACTCTCTGATCGCGGGTTCTATCCCCGCCCGTGGTATGGTTTAACAACAATGTTAGTGTAGGTAGGTAAGCTTTGTCAGGAAACAGAACAAGTGTTTCCTGAGTGAAGAGGTTATCATCAAGCAGTGAGAACTGATGTGAGGCTGGGTCATCAGGTTGTTGGTGGGTGACTGGTGTACAGGAGGACGAGTACCTTGGTAGCAGGTCATCAGGTTGCTGGTAGTGGGAGAGTCGTCAATGAGGTCAATCTCGTCCCACACATCCTTCAGTTCTGCTGTGACCTCCGCCCATAGAGCGTCCCCGAGACTCATTCCCTCACTCGAAGACGTCCAGTCGCTCTCGCTGGACGCCCTGCGGCACTCTGAGACATTTCCCAGGTGTGGCACTCTGCTAGGCACCAGGGAGCTGCGCCATGGCACTGTAGGAACTTCATATACCTCTAGATCTTCGAAGGGAACCAATATGGTAAAGTCTGGTGCTTTCACATCTGGGTCTCCCAGAGGCACTAATGCCCCGTCCACTGGTTCCTGGGGAGCATGGCACCTATTTTCAGAAAGTGACTTGACACTGAGGTCAGTGGTTGGCACCCAGGATAAGGCTAGTGTCTCTCTCTTGAGCTCTGGTGTTTCAGAATCACAGTGCCTACAAGAACACTCTGCACTCTCCTGGTTCCCACCAGCGAGCTCTCCGCCACAGGAAGCATCGAAGTATTCTTCGTCCTTCTCGAAGTTATCAAAGAGTTCATCTTGTGGAAGCTGGGAGACCCTGAAGGTGTGATGTCCCCCACTGCCGTGTGAGGGTGCTGCCTGCTGGGTGCCAAGGGGTGTGAAGCCGTCGAGACGGGTGGGCGAGGGCCCCTGGGTACCTAGCGGCGTAGGGCCTTCAGGGCGGGCAGACGAAGATGGGTACAGATCTGCGAAGTCGGTGTTGCCTGGAGAGGAGAGCCTCCTGCGGTATATGCCTGGGGTGCCCAGTAGGTGGGAACACATGTCAGACTCTGCAGGACGGCCCCCCCAGAGTGCCACACTCACTCGCTGCTTGTCGCGACGCCTGGTCCAAGGCCCCAGCGTCCACGCCTTCACCGCCTCCAGCAGCGACATGGTCGTATTGAGCCGAACTATAAGAAATCCGCCGCCAAGAACCACCCTTCTTCACGTGGCGCTGATGCTATTGCTGCTGTTCTGGCTAATGTTGCTTATAGTGATGTCGACACCGTTAGAGGTGTTGTTGCTATTTCTGTTGCTGATGATGGTGCTACTACCGCTTTTAGGGGTAGTCTTGTTACTGTTCCTGAGGGCGATGGTGCTGCTGTTACTGTTCTTGTTGGTGGTAGTGCGCCTGGTGATTCTAGTGGTGGTGCTGCCCATGGCCAGTTCACCGCCAGGGGTCACCAGCCATGAGCAGCGGTGCACGACACTGTCAGAGAGGCAATGTGCCAATCTCACCACAGGCACCATCGTCAAGGGTATAACCCCCTAACACGTCTCCCAGGAGCCTAACACGTCTCCCAGGAGCCTCGCACGTCTCCCAGGGCCCTCACACGCCTCCCAGGAACGTCACACGTCTCCCAGGAGCCTCACACGTCTCCCAGGAGCTTAACACGTCTTCAAGGGTCCTCACACGTCTCCCAGGACTCCTCACACGTCTATCAGAGAGTCTTTGCACTCTCCGAAGGCCCTTAAAACATCTCCCAGGACCCCTCACATATCTTCCAGGGCTCACATGACACTACAACTTTACATCACTCTCTGCTGTTAACATCTATGTCACAATACATTGTTAACACAGGAGAGTTACCCCCACCTGAGGAGAGTCAAAATTATTACACACGTACCCAGGTAATATTACACACCTGCAACATCACATACCTGCACACGTGAAGCCAATATTGCACAAGTGCAGTCAATATCCTATTAAACTGTAATCACAATCGATTTTATATCCAGTCAGATGTTGTTCACAACAGTTAATATCACAGACACTGACCAAAAGCAAATTTGTTACTTTATATCCAGTTAGCTGAAGTTCCCTACACAGTTAATACCGAGATAAATGGTATAAAATACCGACACGATGGAAAACAATAGACACAAATGAAGTGTAATGCGATCCCTTACTGACTACATCGTTAGCCTACATACTAACAAACCTACTGGCCCATGCCAGGCAGGTCCCTCTCAAATCCAACCTCTTTTTCAGCAATCAACTTCAACATTCCTCACCTGATGCTTCACGTCACTTGCACACTATAAATAGTCAGGTACTCTCTGCTCAGGTAGATCTGTTTGTGACTTGGTAATGTAAACACAGAACTGTAACCAAACAAAGAGATGTGTGAGCAAAGGACAGTGTAAGGAAACATAGGGATGTGTAAGCAGAGGACTACAACCAAACACAGGGATGGGTGAACACAGGACTACAACTAAACACAGGGATGTATGAACACAGGACTACAACTAAACACAGGGATAGGTGAACACAGGACTACAACTAAACACAGGGATGGGTGAACACAGGACTACAACTAAACACAGGGATGTGTGAACACAGGACTACAACTAAACACAGGGATGTATGAACACAGGACTACAAATAAACACAGGGATGTGTGAACACAGGACTACAACTAAACACAGGGATGTGTGAACACAGGACTACAACTAAACACAGGGATGTGTGAACACAGGACTACAACTAAACACAGGGATGTATGAACACAGGACTACAACTAAACACAGGGATGTGTGAACACAGGACTACAACTAAACACAGGGATGTGTGAACACAGGACTACAACTAAACACAGGGATGTGTGAACACAGGACTACAACTAAACACAGGGATGTGTGAACACAGGACTACAACTAAACACAGGGATGTGTGAACACAGGACTACAACTAAACACAGGGATGTATGAACACAGGACTACAACTAAACACAGGGATGTGTGAACACAGGACTACAACTAAACACAGGGATGTGTGAACACAGGACTACAACTAAACACAGGGATGTGTGAACACAGGACTACAACTAAACACAGGGATGGGTGAACACAGGACTACAACTAAACACAGGGATGTGTGAACACAGGACTACAACTAAACACAGGGATGTGTGAACACAGGACTACAACTAAACACAGGGATGGGTGAACACAGGACTACAACTAAACACAGGGATGTGTGAACACAGGACTACAACTAAACACAGGGATGTATGAACACAGGAGACACCACAACCTAGGATCACTGTGTGGGATAAACGTAGTCAATAAGGCTGACATACTGCACCTGTCTTTGTTATTCCACGGTTAATATACCAGTTATACAGATCAATACACAGTGTTATATACAGATATGGACCACCTGCAGTGCCAGCTGTGAGGACCCACAGCCTCGGAGAACCAACAATAAGAAAGCCTAAAGGAAAAATATTTGGATTTCTCCCAGCCTATCTGTTACGAACGAACAAATAGGCATAACGTATTCTGCAAACTTGAAAAATATAAATCTGTCAGAGCCTATATCGTTGTGTTTCTGGCGGTTACCTGCCATCTAGCATATAACCGGCCTCCCTTCCCTTCATGCTTGTGTGTGACTAGTTAATACGCAGTAGTGGAGGCTCCATCCTCCCTCCACAAACTACAAGTCAGATCAAACATAAAAAACTAAAATATGGGGAAGAGAATAAGGGAAGGGGGAAGAGGACCACTTGTTCATTTCAAGGGTCACCGCCCCCCGTCACTAACACAGAGTACGTCCAGGTAGCATCACTAACACCCAGAGTACGTCCAGGTAGCATCACTAACACCCAGAGTACGTCCAGGTAGCATCACTAACACCCAGAGTACGTCCAGGTAGCATCACTAACAGAGTACGTCCAGGTAGCATCACTAACACCCAGAGTACGTCCAGGTAGCATCACTAACACCCAGAGTACGTCCAGGTAGCATCACTAACAGAGTACGTCCAGGTAGCATCACTAACAGAGTACGTCCAGGTAGCATCACTAACAGAGTACGTCCAGGTAGCATCACTAACACAGAGTACGTCCAGGTAGCATCACTAACACCCAGAGTACGTCCAGGTAGCATCACTAACACCCAGAGTATGTCCAGGTAGCATCACTAACACAGAGTACGTCCAGGTAGCATCACTAACACGTCCAGAGTCACGTCCAGGGAGCATCACTAACACAGAGTACGTCCAGGTAGCATCACTAACACCCAGAGTACGTCCAGGTAGCATCACTAACACCCAGAGTACGTCCAGGTAGCATCACTAACACCCAGAGTACGTCCAGGTAGCATCACTAACAGAGTACGTCCAGGTAGCATCACTAACAGAGTACGTCCAGGTAGCATCACTAACACCCAGAGTACGTCCAGGTAGCATCACTAACACAGAGTACGTCCAGGTAGCATCACTAACACCCAGAGTACGTCCAGGTAGCATCACTAACACCCAGAGTACGTCCAGGTAGCATCACTAACACCCAGAGTACGTCCAGGTAGCATCACTAACAGAGTACGTCCAGGTAGCATCACTAACACCCAGAGTACGTCCAGGTAGCATCACTAACACAGAGTACGTCCAGGTAGCATCACTAACACAGAGTACGTCCAGGTAGCATCACTAACACAGAGTACGTCCAGGTAGCATCACTAACACAGAGTACGTCCAGGTAGCATCACTAACACAGAGTACGTCCAGGTAGCATCACTAACACACAGAGTACGTCCAGGTAGCATCACTAACACCCAGAGTACGTCCAGGTAGCATCACTAACACCCAGAGTACGTCCAGGTAGCATCACTAACACCCAGAGTACGTCCAGGTAGCATCACTAACAGAGTACGTCCAGGTAGCATCACTAACACCCAGAGTACGTCCAGGTAGCATCACTAACACAGAGTACGTCCAGGTAGCATCACTAACACACAGAGTACGTCCAGGTAGCATCACTAACACAGAGTACGTCCAGGTAGCATCACTAACACACAGAGTACGTCCAGGTAGCATCACTAACACACAGAGTACGTCCAGGTAGCATCACTAACACCCAGAGTACGTCCAGGTAGCATCACTAACACACAGAGTACGTCCAGGTAGCATCACTAACACAGAGTACGTCCAGGTAGCATCACTAACACACAGAGTACGTCCAGGTAGCATCACTAACACAGAGTACGTCCAGGTAGCATCACTAACACCACCACCACCACCAACCACCACCACAACCAACCACCACCACCACAACCAACCACCTCCACCACCACCAACCACCAATACCACCAACTACCACCACCACCAACCACCACGACCCACCACCACCACCAACCGCCACCACCACTAACCACCCACCACCACCGCCACCAACACCACCAACCACCACCATCACCAACCACCACCACCACCACCAACCACCGCCACCACCAACCACCACCAACCACCACCACCACCACCAACCGCCACCACCAACCACCACCAACCACCACCACCAACCACCACCACCAACCACCACTACCAACCACCACCACCAACCACCACCACCAACCACCACCACCAACCACCACCACCAACCACCACCACCAACCACCACCACCAACCACCACCACCAACCACCACTACCAACCACCACCACCAAAAGCCACCACCAACCACCACCACCAAACACCACCACCAACCACCACCACCACCACCCACCACTACCAACCACCACCAACGACCACCACCACCAACCACCACCACCAACCACAACCACCAACCACCGCTACCAACCACCACCACCAACCACGGCTACCAACCACCACCAACCACCACTACCAACCACCACCACCAACCACCACCACCAACTACCACCATTACCACCACCACCACCAACCACCACTACCAACCACCACCACCATCCACCACCACCAACCACCACTACCAACCACCACCACCAACCACCACCACCACCACCAACCACCACTACCAACCACCACCACCAACCACCACCACCAACCACCACAACCACCAACCACCACTACCAACCACCACCACCAACCACCACCACCACCATCACCAACCACCACTACCAACCACCACCACCAACCACCACCACCAACCACCACTACCAGCCACCACCACCAACCACCACCACCAAATACCACCACCAAACACCACCACCAACCAATAACCACCACCACCACCAACACCACCAACCACCACCACCACCAACCACCACCACCACCACCAACCACCACCAACCACAACCACCACCACCAACCACCACCACCACCAACCACCACCACCACGACCAACCACAACCACCACCACCAACCACCACCACCACCACCACCAACCACCAACCACCACGAATCACTCGACATAAATATTTTTATGGAAGTTCAAAATAGCCACAGAGTACGTCCAGGTAGCATCACTAACACAGAGTACGTCCAGGTAGCATCACTAACACCCAGAGTACGTCCAGGTAGCATCACTAACACAGAGTACGTCCAGGTAGCATCACTAACACCCAGAGTACGTCCAGGTAGCATCACTAACACAGAGTACGTCCAGGTAGCATCACTAACACAGAGTACGTCCAGGTAGCATCACTAACACCCAGAGTACGAGTACGTCAGGTAGCATCACTAACACCCAGAGTACGTCCAGGTAGCATCACTAACACAGAGTACGTCCAGGTAGCATCACTAACACAGAGTACGTCCAGGTAGCATCACTAACACAGAGTACGTCCAGGTAGCATCACTAACACAGAGTACGTCCAGGTAGCATCACTAACACAGAGTACGTCCAGGTAGCATCACTAACACAGAGTACGTCCAGGTAGCATCACTAACACACAGAGTACGTCCAGGTAGCATCACTAACACAGAGTACGTCCAGGTAGCATCACTAACACAGAGTACGTCCAGGTAGCATCACTAACACACAGAGTACGTCCAGGTAGCATCACTAACACACAGAGTACGTCCAGGTAGCATCACTAACACACAGAGTACGTCCAGGTAGCATCACTAACACACAGAGTACGTCCAGGTAGCATCACTAACACACAGAGTACGTCCAGGTAGCATCACTAACACACAGAGTACGTCCAGGTAGCATCACTAACACACAGAGTACGTCCAGGTAGCATCACTAACACAGAGTACGTCCAGGTAGCATCACTAACACACAGAGTACGTCCAGGTAGCATCACTAACACAGAGTACGTCCAGGTAGCATCACTAACACACAGAGTACGTCCAGGTAGCATCACTAACACCCAGAGTACGTCCAGGTAGCAGGTAGCTTCACTATCACACAGAGTACGTCCAGGTAGCATCACTAACACACAGAGTACGTCCAGGTAGCATCACTAACACACAGAATACGTCCAGGTAGCATCACTAACACCAGAGTACGTCCAGGTAGCATGTACGTCCAGGTAGCATCACTAACACACAGAATACGTCCAGGTAGCATCACTAACACAGATTACGTCCAGGTAGCATCACTAACACCCAGAGTACGTCCAGGTAGCATCACTAACACACAGAGTACGTCCAGGTAGCATCACTAACACCCAGAGTACGTCCAGGTAGCATCACTAACACAGGGTACGTCCAGGTAGCATCACTAACACCCAGAGTACGTCCAGGTAGCATCACTAACACCCAGAGTACGTCCAGGTAGCATCACTAACACACAGAGTACGTCCAGGTAGCATCACTAACACCCAGAGTACGTCCAGGTAGCATCACTAACACCCAGAGTACGTCCAGGTAGCATCACTAACACCCAGAGTACGTCCAGGTAGCATCACTAACACCCAGAGTACGTCCAGGTAGCATCACTAACACCCAGAGTACGTCCAGGTAGCATCACTAACACCCAGAGTACGTCCAGGTAGCATCACTAACACACAGAGTACGTCCAGGTAGCATCACTAACACCCAGAGTACGTCCAGGTAGCATCACTAACACCCAGAGTACGTCCAGGTAGCATCACTAACACACAGAGTACGTCCAGGTAGCATCACTAACACCCAGAGTACGTCCAGGTAGCATCACTAACACCCAGAGTACGTCCAGGTAGCATCACTAACACAGAGTACGTCCAGGTAGCATCACTAACACCCAGAGTACGTCCAGGTAGCATCACTAACACCCAGAGTACGTCCAGGTAGCATCACTAACACAGAGTACGTCCAGGTAGCATCACTAACACAGAGTACGTCCAGGTAGCATCACTAACACAGAGTACGTCCAGGTAGCATCACTAACACAGAGTACGTCCAGGTAGCATCACTAACACACAGAGTACGTCCAGGTAGCATCACTAACACAGAGTACGTCCAGGTAGCATCACTAACACAGAGTACGTCCAGGTAGCATCACTAACACAGAGTACGTCCAGGTAGCATCACTAACACAGAGTACGTCCAGGTAGCATCACTAACACAGAGTACGTCCAGGTAGCATCACTAACACCCAGAGTACGTCCAGGTAGCATCACTAACACAGAGTACGTCCAGGTAGCATCACTAACACAGAGTACGTCCAGGTAGCATCACTAACACAGAGTACGTCCAGGTAGCATCACTAACACAGAGTACGTCCAGGTAGCATCACTAACACAGAGTACGTCCAGGTAGCATCACTAACACCCAGAGTACGTCCAGGTAGCATCACTAACACAGAGTACGTCCAGGTAGCATCACTAACACACAGAGTACGTCCAGGTAGCATCACTAACACAGAGTACGTCCAGGTAGCATCACTAACACAGAGTACGTCAGGTAGCATCACTAACACACAGAGTACGTCCAGGTAGCATCACTAACACCCAGAGTACGTCCAGGTAGCATCACTAACACAGAGTACGTCCAGGTAGCATCACTAACACACAGAGTACGTCCAGGTAGCATCACTAACACACAGAGTACGTCCAGGTAACATCATTAACACAGAGTACGTCCAGGTAGCATCACTAACACAGAGTACGTCCAGGTAGCATCACTAACACACAGAGTACGTCCAGGTAGCATCACTAACAGAGTACGTCCAGGTAGCATCACTAACACAGAGTACGTCCAGGTAGCATTACTAACACAGAGTACGTCCAGGTAGCATTACTAACACAGAGTACGTCCAGGTAGCATCACTTACACAGAGTACGTCCAGGTAGCATCACTAACACAGAGTACGTCCAGGTAGCATCACTAACAGAGTACGTCCAGGTAGCATCACTAACACAGAGTACGTCCAGGTAGCATCACTAACAGAGTACGTCCAGGTAGCATCACTAACACAGAGTACGTCCAGGTAGCATCACTAACAGAGTACGTCCAGGTAGCATCACTAACACAGAGTACGTCCAGGTAGCATCACTAACACAGAGTACGTCCAGGTAGCATCACTAACAGAGTACGTCCAGGTAGCATCACTAACACAGAGTACGTCCAGGTAGCATTACTAACACAGAGTACGTCCAGGTAGCATCACTAACACAGAGTACGTCCAGGTAGCATTACTAACACAGAGTACGTCCAGGTAGCATCACTAACACAGAGTACGTCCAGGTAGCATTACTAACACAGAGTACGTCCAGGTAGCATCACTAACACAGAGTACGTCCAGGTAGCATTACTAACACAGAGTACGTCCAGGTAGCATTACTAACACAGAGTACGTCCAGGTAGCATTACTAACACAGAGTACGTCCAGGTAGCATTACTAACACAGAGTACGTCCAGGTAGCATTACTAACACAGAGTACGTCCAGGTAGCATCACTAACACAGAGTACGTCCAGGTAGCATCACTAACACAGAGTACGTCCAGGTAGCATCACTAACACAGAGTACGTCCAGGTAGCATCACTAACACAGAGTACGTCCAGGTAGCATCACTAACACAGAGTACGTCCAGGTAGCATCACTAACACAGAGTACGTCCAGGTAGCATCACTAACACAGAGTACGTCCAGGTAGCATCACTAACACAGAGTGCGTCAGGGTAGCATGCTGGCACACAGTGCGTCCAGGTGGCATCGCTAGCACAGGTGCGTCGGGGTGGCATCACTAACGGGGAGGTACGTCCGGGTAGCATCACTAACAGGTGCGTCCGGGTAGCATCACTAACGCAGGTACGTCGGGTGGCGTTACTAACTTGGGTTACAGGTGCGTCCAAGGGTAGCATCACTAACACGGAGTGCGTCCAGGGTAGCATCACTAACACAGGTGCGATCGGTAGCACATCACTAACTGGAGTACGTCCAGGGTAGCATCACTAACACGGGTACGCCGGGTCCGGGTAGCATCGGGTACAATCACTGGTGACGTCCGGGTGGCATCATAACACCGGAGTACGTCCGGGTAGCATCACTAACACAGGTACGTCCAAGGGTGGCATTACTAACGGGCAGGTGCACGTCCGGTGGCATCACTAACACAGAATTGCGTCCGGGTAGCATCACTAACACATGCGTCCGGTAGCATCACTAACAGGTGCGTCCGGGTGGAACATCACTAACTTGCAGGTGCGTCCGGGTAGCATCACTAACAGAGTGCGTCCGGGTGGCATCCACTAACACAGTGCGTCCAGGTGGCATCTACAGAGTACGTCGGGTAACATCACTAACACGAGTACGTCCAGGGTGGCATCACTAACACAGGAAATTGCGATCAGGTGGCATCACTAACACGAGTACGTCGGGTAGCATCCGCTAACACGGGTGCGTCCAGGTGGCATTACTATGGAGTGCGTCCGGGTGGCGTCACTAACAGGAGGTACGTCGGGTAGCATTACTAACGCAGGTACGTCGGGTGGCATCACTAACAGGTGCGATCAGGGTAGCATCACTAACACGAGTACGTCCGGGTAGCGTACTAACACGAGTGCGTCCGGTGGCATTACTACAACAAGGTACGTCCGGGTGGCATCCCACTTGCACAGGTACGTCCAGGTGCATCACTTCAAGGCACGAGGTGGCGTCCAAGGGTGGCGATCGGGCACTCGGCAGGTGCGATCGGGGTGGCATCATAACGAGGGTGCGTCCTGGTGGCATCACAACGGCACAGAATGCGTCCAGGTGGCATTGCTAACACAGGTACGTCCGGTAGCATCACTAAGGCACGAGGTACGTCGGGTGGCATCACTAACACGAGGTGCGTCGGGTAGCATCACTAACAGGAGTGCACGTCCGGGTAGCATCACTAACTACAAGTACGTCCAGGTACATTGCATACTAACAGGGCAGGTGCTAACGGATCCGGTAGCATTACTAACACAGAGGTGCGTCCGGAAGTGGCATCACTTGCACACAAGGTACGTCCGGGTAGCATCCACTAACTGAGTGCGTCCGGGTGACATCACTAACGAGGTACGTCCGGGTATCACTAACACAGGTACGTCCGGGTAGCATCACTAACGAGTGCGTCGGGTGGCATCCACTAACTTTCAAGGGTGCGTCCGGGTGGCATCACTGAACAACAGGTACGTCAGATAACGTCACTAACACAGGTGCGTCCGGTGGCATCCTAACACGAATTGCGTCCGGGTAGGCATCACTAACGCGGATTGCGTCGGGTGGACGATACTAACACCGGAGGTGCGTCAGGTAGCGTACTAACACAGGTACGTCCAGGTGGCATCACTTAACACGGGAATGCGTCCAGGTGGCATCACTAACACGATTGCATCCGGGTCAGCATCACTAACGGGTGGCGTCGGGTAAGGCATCCAACTAACACAGGTACGTCCGGGTGGCATCACTACGGCAGATGCGTCCGGGATAGCATACTAACACGGAATTGCGTCCGGGTAGCATTACTAACGAGGTGCGTCAGGGTGGCATGCTAACACGGAGGTGCGTCGGGTAGCATCACTGGACAGAATTGCGTCCGGGTGGCGTGCACTAACAAGGTACGTCCGGGTGGCATCACTACTACAGGTACGTCCGGTGGCATACTAACTTTCAGTGCGTCCAGGTACATCGCTAACACAGGTACGTCCAGGTAGCATACTAACTGAAGTGCGTCAGGTAGTCCGCTAAGCACAGGTACGTCCAGGGTGGCATCACCTAAGCACAGGTGCGTCCAGGTGGCATCACTAACCTAAGAAGGGTGCATTCCGGGGTAGCATCGCTAACACAGGTGCGTCCGGGTGTAATCATAACACCAACAGAGTGCGTCCGGTGGCATACTAACGCAAGGTGCGTCCAGGTGGCATTACTAACACAGGTGCGTCCAGGTAGCATGACTAAGCACGAGTACGTCCGGGTAGCATCCGCTAACACGGGGTGCGTCCGGGTCCGCACTAACACGGTGCGTCAGGTAGCATCACTAACTCAGGTACGTCCGGGTAGCATCACTAACGCAGGCGTACATCCGGGTGGCATCACTAACACAGGTGCGTCCGGGTGGCATCGCAACACAGGTACGATCCGGGTGGCATCCGCTAACTGCAGAGTGCGTCGGATGGCATGGCATCACTAACGAGTGCGTCCGGTGGCATCACTAACACGCAAGGTACGTCCGGGTGGCATCACTAACACAGGTGCGTCCGGGTGGCATTACTAACGCAGAGGTGCGTCCAACTAACAACACGAGTGCGTCCAGGTAGCATCACTAACACGGGAATGCGTCCAGGTAGCATCACCTAACACAGGTGCGTCCGGGTAGCATTACTAACACAGGTGCGTCGGTGGCATCACTAACACAGGTGCGTCCGGGTAAGGCATCACTAACACAGGAGTACGTCCGGGTAGGCATCACTAACACGGAGGTACGTCAGGTAGCATCACTAACGCAGAGTGCGTCCAGCATCACTAACAACAGGAAATTGCGTCCGGTAGCATCACTAACACAGAAGTTGCGTCAGGATGGCAGGTTACTAACACAGGTGCGTCCGGGTGGCATCACTAACACAGGTGCGTCCGGGTGGCATCGCTAACACAGAGTGCGTCCAGGTGGCATCACTGCAGGTACGTCCGGGTAGCATTCACTAACACGTGCGATCCGGTGGCATCACTAACACAGAGTGCGTCCGGGTAGCATCACTACGCAGTTGCGTCCAGGTAGCATCCACTAACACAGGGTACGTCCGGGTAGCATCCACTAACTCAGGTGCGTCCAGGTAGCATCACTGTAACACGGAGGTACGTCCGGTGGCATCACTAACGCAGGTGCGTCCGGGTAAGGCATCACTAACACAGGGTGCGTCCGGTGGCATCACTAACACGAATTGCGTCGGGTGGCATCACTAACGCAGGGTACGTCCGGGTAGCATCACTAACACAGGTGCGTCAGGTGGCATCACTAACTTTCAGGTACGTCAGGGTGGCATCACTAACACGGAAATTGCGTCCGGGTAAGGCATCACTAACACAGAGTGCGTCCGGGTAGCATCCACTAACACAGGTACAGTGGGCGTCGGGTATCACTAACACAGGTACGTCCGGGTGCATCACTAACACGGAGTGCGTCCGGGTAGCATCACTAACACGGAGGTGCGTCCGGGTGGCATCACTAACGCAGGTACGTCGCGGCATCACTAACGGAAATTGCGTCCGGGTGGCATCACTAACACGAGTACGTCCGGGTGGCGTCACAACACAGGGTACGTCCGGGTGGCATCACTAACACAGGAGGTACGTCCAGGTAGCATCACTAACACAGGTACGTCCGGGTAGCTCCACAACTGGGGCGATCCGGGTAGCATCACTAACACAGAGTACGTCCAGGGTAGCATCACTAACTCAGTGCGTCCGGAGTGGCATCACTAACGCAGGTGATCCGTGGCATTCGCAACTACACAGGTGCATTCGGTGGCATCACTAACTTGAGTGCGTCCGGGTAGCATCACTAAGCACAGGTACGTCCGGGTGGCATCACTAACACGGAATTGCGTCCGGGTAGCATCCGCTAACGCGGAGTGCGTCCGGGTAGCATCACTAACACAGGTACGTCCGGGTGGCATCACTAACACAGAATGCGTCCGGGTGGCATCACTAACACAGAGTGCGTCCAGGGTGGCATCGCTAACTTTGGAAGGTGCGTCGGGTATCACAACAGAGTGCGTCCGGGTGGCATCACTAACCTGGATTGCGTCAGGTGGCATCACTAACGGATTGCGTCCGGGTGGCATCGCGGCAGATGCGTCCGGGTAGCATCACTAACACAGGTGCGTCCCAGGTAGCATCATAACACAGGTGCGTCCGGGTATCACTAACAGAGTGCGTCCGGGTAGCATCACTAACACAGGTATTCGTCCGGGTGGCATCACTAACGCAGGTACGTCGGGTGGCATCACTAACACGAAGGTACGTCAGGTGGCATCACTAACACAGAGTGCGTCCAGTTAGCATCACTAACACGAGGTGCGTCCAGGTGGCATCACTAACACAGGTACGTCCAGGTGGCATCACTAACTGAGTGCGTCCGGGTAGCATCACTAACACAGGTACGTCCGGGTGGCATCACTGCACAGGTACGTCCAGGGTAGCATCACTAACGCGGGGAATTGCGTCCGGGTGGACATCACTAACGCACGGGTGCGTCAGGTGGCATCGCTAACACAGGGTGCGTCCAGGTGGCATCACTAACACAGTGCGTCCAGGTGGCATCACTAACGCAGGTACGTCAGGTAGCATCACTAACGCAGGGTACGTCCGGGTAGCATCGCTCAACACGGTACGTCCGGGTGGCATCACTAACGCAATACGTCAGGTAGCATCACTAACACAGAGTGCGTCCAGGTAGCATCACTAACTGAGTGCGTCCAGGTAGCATCACTAACACAGTGCGTCCGGGTGGCAATCACTAACACAGAGTACGTCAGGTGGCATCACTAACACAGGTGCGTCCAGGTGGCATCACTAACGCAGGTGCGTCCGGGTGCATCACTAACACATGCGCAGAGTGGCGTCCGGGTAGCATCACTAACACAGAAGTTACGTCCGGGTGGCATCACTAACACAGTGCGTCCAGGTAGCATCACTAACACAGGAATACGTCCAGGTGGCATCACTAACACAGATCGTCATGCTAACTTGCGATACGTCCGGTGGTACTAACTGGGAGTGCGTCCGGTGGCATCGCTAACACAGAGCGTCCGGGTAGCATCATAACTCACAGATGCGTCCGGGTAGGCATCGTAACACAGGTACGTCCGGGTAGCATCATGCTGGGAATTGCGTCAGGGTATCGCTCCGTAGGTGGTCGGATGGCATCCACTAACACGGTACGTCCAGGTAGCATCACTGCGTCCGGGCACCCCGTGCGTCGGGTGGGTATCGCTAACACAGTGCGTCCGGGTGGCATCACTAACGCAGGATGCGTCCGGGGTAGGCATCACTTAACACACAGGAATGCGTCGGGCCAGGTGGCATCACTAACACGAGTGCGTCCAGGTGGCATCACTAACACAGCGTCGGGTAGCATCACTAACACAGAGTACGTCCAGGTGGCATCACTAACACGAATTGCGTCCAGGTGGCATCACTAACACAGGAAGGTACGTCCAGGTGGCATCACTAACACAGAGTGCGTCCGGGTGGCATCACTAACTGCAGTTGCGTCCGGGTAAGCATCACTAACGCGTGCGTCGGGTGGCATCGCCTAACGCCAGGTGGCATCACTAACATTCGCCGCTACGGAATGCGTCCGGGTAGGCATCACTAACACGAATTGCGTCCGTGGCATCACTAACACTTACAAGAGGTGCGTCCAGGGTAGCATCACTAACACAGGTGCGTCCAGGTAGGCATCACTAATAACAGGAGGTGCGTCCGATGGCATCACTAACGCAGAAATTGCGTCGGGTAGCATCACTAACTGAGGTGCGTCCAGGTAGCATCACTAACGCAGTACGTCAGGGTGGCATCACTAACACCCAGGTGCGTCCGGGTGGCATCACTAACACAGGAGTGGATGCGTCAGGGTATGCATCACTAACACGAGTGCGTCGGTGGCATCACTAACACGAGTGCGTCCAGGTGGCATCACTAACACAGGTGCGTCCGGGTGGCATCACTAACACGAGGTGCGTCCGGGTAGTGGCATCACTAACTTTCGGAATTGCGTCGGGTGGCATCACTAACACAGGTACGTCCGGGTGGCATCACTAACACAGAGTACGTCCGGGTGGCATCGCTAACACAGGTACGTCCGGGTAGCATCACTAACACTTACACAGGTGCGTCAGGTGGCATCACTAACACGGTACGTCCGGGTAGCATTCACTAACACGGTGGGGCGTGGTGGCATCACTACTGAGGTAACGTCGAGGTGGCATCACTAACACAGTACGTCCAGGTAGCATCACTAACACACAGAGTACGTCCAGGTAGCATCACTAACACAGGTACGTCCGGGTAGCATCACTAACGCACCCAGGTAGCGTCAGGGTGGCATCACTAACACAGAGTAATTGCGTCCGGGTAGGCATCGCAATACGCACGAGGTACGTCCAGGTAGCATCACTAACTGGAAATTGCGTCCAGGTGGCATCACGGTTGCGGGTAGGTATCGCTAAGCAGAGTACGTCCAGGGTGGCATCACTAACACAGTACGTCCAGGTAGCGCATCATTAACTAACAGGTGCGTCCGGGTATCCCACTAACGCGGTGCGTCCGGGTAGCATCACTAACACAGGTGCGTCCAGGAGTGGCATCACTAACACAGAGTACGTCCGGGTAGCATCATTCTAACACACAGGTGCGTCCGGGTATCATCGCCTGGCACGAGTCGGGCTCAGGTGACATCTGCTAACAACGGAGGTACGTCCGGGTAGGCATCACCCAGGTACGTCGGTCATCACTAACACGGAGTGCGTCCAGGGTGCATCACTAACCAGTACGTCCGGGTAGCATCGGAACCAGGTACGTGCCGTCCAGGTAGGCATCACTAACAGGGAGTATTCGTCCAGGTGCATCACTAACGCCAGGAGTGCGTCCAGGTGGGCATCACTACAACAGGTACGTCCGGGTGGCATCACTAACCAGGTACGTCGGGTGGCATCACTAACACAGGTACGTCCGGGTAGCATCATACTACACAGGTGCGATCAGGTGGCATCACTAACACAGGTACGTCCAGGTGGATCACTCACTAGCACAGGAGGTACGTCCAGGTGGCATCACTAACCAGGTCGTCCGGGTAAGGCATCCTAACCGGGAGTACGTCGGGTAGCATCACTAACGCACAGGTACGTGCAGGTGGCATCACTAACGTGGATGCAGTCGGCATCACTCACAGGTGCGTCCAGGGTGGCATCACTAACACAGGTCGTCCAGGTAGCATCACTAACACAGTCGTCCAGGGTAGCATCACTAATCACGTAGATGCGTCCGGGTAGGCATCACTAACACAGGTGCGTCCGGGTGGCATCCTAAGCAGTCGTCCGGGTGGCATCGACTACGCACAGAAGTGCGATCCAGGGTAGGCATCGCTAACACAGGTGCGTCGGGTAGGCATCACTAACGCAGCAGTGCGTCCAGGGTGGCATCACCCAGTGCGTCCGGTGGCAATCTACACAGGTAGTCCGGGTAGGCATCACTAACACAGAGTGCGTCGGGTGGCATCACTAACCAGGTGCGTCCGGGTGGCATCACTCGCAGGTCGTCCAGGTGGCATCACTAACGATCGTGGGTGGATCACTAACGACAGAGTCGTGGGTGGCATCACTAACACGGTCGTCCAGGGTGGCATCACTGCACGATGCGTGGTGGCATACTGGACAGGTGCGTCCGGGGTAGGGTGGACAACTAACGTGGGCACAAGATACGATCCAGGGTGGCGTCACTAACGCACAGAGTGCATCGTCCAGGGTGGCATGCTACTCGGCTGGTGCGTCCAGGTGGCGTCAGGTGGCATCTGCTAACGCAGTCTCCGGGTCATCGCTGCAGATCGGTAGGCATCACGAGGTCGAATCGGGTGCATCGCTGCGAGGTCGTCAGGTGGCATCACTAACCAGAGTGCGTCCAGGTGGCATCACGCAACACAGAGTCGTCCGGGTGGCATCACTAACCAGTCAGGGTGCCAGGTGGCATCACTAACGGAGGTGCGATCGGGTAAGTCGTCCAGGTGGCATCACTAACAGGAGGTGCGTCCAGGTAGGCATCAACCTGGAAGTACGTCCAGGTAGCATCACTAACCGTCCGGGTCCAGGTGGCATCACTAACGCAGATGCGGGTCAGGTGGCCATCACTACTGCGAGTGCGATCCGGGTAGGCATCACTAACATCACGAGGTACGTCGGTAGGCATCCACGTCCACATGAGGTGCGTCCAGGGTGGCATCACTAATCAACAGGTACGTCCAGGTCATCAACGTCCAGGTGGCGATCGTCCAGGGTGGCATCGGCTACCTAACACAGGAGTGCGTCAGGGTAGTCATCTTAACGCAGGTGCGTCCGGGTGGCATCTAACGAGGTGCGTCCAGGGTAGGCATGCGGGCTAACACTGCCACAGCAGGTGCGTCAGGTGGCATCACTGCACAGGTGTCCGGTGGCAATCACTGTCGGAGGTGCGTCCAGGGTAGCATCACTAACGGCAGGAATGCGTCCAGGTGGCATCACTAACCAGGTCGTCCAGGCATCCAACACGGACGATGTGCGTACGTCCGGGTGGCATCACTAACACAGGTGCGTCCAGGGTGCAGCATCACTAACACTGGAGCGTCAGGTGCATCACTAACCGCGGTACCGGGTCCGGTGGCATCACTAAGCACTGGAATCGCGGTAGCATCACTAACACGAATGCGCCGGGTGGCATCACTAACGATCGGGTCCGGTGGCATCACTAACACAGGTCGTCCAGGATCTAACGGTGCGTCAGGTAAGCATCACTTGGTTACAGGTACGTCCCCAGGTGGCATCACTAACACAGAGGTAGCGTCAGGTAGGCATCTAACCAAGAGGTCGTCCATCACCTAACACGTTCGTCCAGGTGATCGCAACAACGGTACGTCCAGGTAGCATCACTAACACAGAGTACGTCCAGGTAGCATCACTAACACAGAGTACGTCCAGGTAGCATCACTAACACACAGTACGTCCAGGTAGCATCACTAACACAGAGTACGTCCAGGTGCCGAATAGGTAAAATTGGTCAGTTAACAAGAACTCATTTACAATTAAATTCTTTCTAAAATTTTCTCTTATACGTTTAAAGATATACTTTTTTATTTATGTTTATGTATAAAATAATAATTTTGTACCAAAAGAACCTTAGAAAACTTACCTAACCTTATTATAACAAGAGCAATTTAATTTAGTCTAATCCAACTAAATATATTTTTGTTAAGTTTACAATAATTTAATAATAAACAAAGACAAGGAAATATATTTTTTCGTTAGTTTCAAAATTATTTTTGCGAAATTATTGCATAAACAAATTTTTGGTTGCCTTATTCGGCAAGAAGAGCGTTGTTATTTAAGCCGACAGTCAGGTTTTTGGTGGTAGCGTCAGGCAGCTCAGAGTGGCAGCCACAGTCTAACTCATCAACAAGTTTAGGAACTTGAAGACAGAGTTCTGTTGGTAATTGTATCCTGCCTGCCATCTATCTGTCGTCTATCAGGCTGCCCCTGCAGTCTACTCCCAGACCAGACCTCCTTTGATATACCTTTCATATATCTTTGATATATCTTTGATATACCTGGTAGAAGGCTAGATCAATAAGATTGTTGGCGCCGGCCACCCAATGCATGCACCACAACCCGCCTCATCAGCAACTGACTGGACCTTATCATGTTGTCTGATGAAGACACCTGGAGTCTGTTGGTAGTGTCCCTTATATACGAAGGACATTATATAGTGTCCCTTATATATGAAGAACGTTGTATAGTGTCCCTTATATATGAAGAACGTTGTATAGTGTCCCTTATATATGAAGAACGTTGTATAGTGTCCCTTATATATGAAGAACGTTGTATAGTGTCCCTTATATATGAAGAACGCTGTATAGTGTCCCTTATATATGAAGGAACGTTGTATAGTGTCCCTTATATATGAAGGAACGTTGTATAGTGTCCCTTACATATGAAGAACGTTGTATAGTGTCCCTTATATATGAAGAACTTTGTATAGTGTCCCTTATATATGAAGAACGTTGTATAGTGTCCCTTATATATGAAAGAACGTTGTATAGTGACCCTTATATATGAAGGAACGTTGTATAGTGTCCCTTATATATGAAGAACGTTGTATAGTGTTCCTTATATATGAAGAACGTTGTATAGTGTCCCTTATATATGAAGAACGTTGTATAGTGTCCCTTATATATGAAGAATGTTGTATAGTGTCCCTTATATATGAAAGAACGTTGTATAGTGACCCTTATATATGAAGGAACGTTGTATAGTGTCCCTTATATATGAAGAACGTTGTATAGTGTTCCTTATATATGAAGAACGTTGTATAGTGTCCCTTATATATGAAGGAACGTTGTATAGTGTCCCTTATATATGAAGGAACGTTGTATAGTGTCCCTTATATATGAAGGAACGTTGTATAGTGTCCCTTATATATGAAGAACGTTGTATAGTGTCCCTTATATATGAAGAACGTTGTATAGTGTCCCTTATATATGAAGAACGTTGTATAGTGTCCCTTATATATGAAGAACGTTGTATAGTGTCCCTTATATATGAAGAACGTTGTATAGTGTCCCTTATATATGAAGGAACGTTGTATAATGTCCCATATATATGAAGGAACGTTGTATAATGTCCCTTATATATGAAGAACGTTGTATAGTGTCCCTTATATATGAAGGAACGTTGTATAGTGACCCTTATATATGAAGAACGTTGTATAGTGTCCCTTATATATGAAGAACGTTGTATAGTGTCCTTTATATATGAAGGAACGTTGTATAGTGTCCCTTATATATGAAGAACGTTGTATAGTGTCCCTTATATATGAAGAACGTTGTATAGTGTCCCTTATATATGAAGAACGTTGTATAGTGTCCCTTATATATGAAGGAACGTTGTATAGTGTCCCTTATATATGAAGGAACGTTGTATAGTGTCCCTTATATATGAAGAACGTTGCATAGTGTCCCTTATATATGAAGGAACGTTGTATAGTGTCCCTTATATATGAAGAACGTTGTACAGTGTCCCTTATATATGAAGGAACGTTGTATAGTGTCCCTTATATAGGAAGAACGTTGTATAGTGTCCCTTATATATGAAGAACGTTGTATAGTGTCCCTTATATATGAAGGAACGTTGTATAGTGTCCCTTATATATGAAGAACGTTGTATAGTGTCCCTTATATATGAAGAACGTTGTATAGTGTCCCTTATATATGAAGAACGTTGTATAGTGTCCCTTATATATGAAGAACGTTGTATAGTGTCCCTCATATATGAAGGAACGTTGTACAGTGTCCCTTATATATGAAGGAACGTTGTATAGTGTCCCTTATATATGAAGAACGTTGTATAGTGTCCCTTATATATGAAGAACGTTGTATAGTGTCCCTTATATATGAAGAACATTGTATAGTGTCCCTTATATATGAAGGAACGTTGTATAGTGTCCCTTATATATGAAGGAACGTTGTATAGTGTCCCTTATATATGAAGGAACGTTGTATAGTGACCCTTATATATGAAGAACGTTGTATAGTGTCCCTTATATATGAAGAACGTTGTATAGTGTCCCTTATATATGAAGGAACGTTGTATAGTGTCCCTTATATATGAAGAACGTTGTATAGTGTCCCTTATATATGAAGAACGTTGTATAGTGTCCCTTATATATGAAGAACGTTGTATAGTGTCCCTTATATATGAAGGAACGTTGTATAGTGTCCCTTATATATGAAGGAACGTTGTATAGTGTCCCTTATATATGAAGAACGTTGCATAGTGTCCCTTATATATGAAGGAACGTTGTATAGTGTCCCTTATATATGAAGAACGTTGTACAGTGTCCCTTATATATGAAGGAACGTTGTATAGTGTCCCTTATATATGAAGAACGTTGCATAGTGTCCCTTATATATGAAGGAACGTTGTATAGTGTCCCTTATATATGAAGAACGTTGTACAGTGTCCCTTATATATGAAGGAACGTTGTATAGTGTCCCTTATATAGGAAGAACGTTGTATAGTGTCCCTTATATATGAAGAACGTTGTATAGTGTCCCTTATATATGAAGGAACGTTGTATAGTGTCCCTTATATATGAAGAACGTTGTATAGTGTCCCTTATATATGAAGAACGTTGTATAGTGTCCCTTATATATGAAGAACGTTGTATAGTGTCCCTTATATATGAAGAACGTTGTATAGTGTCCCTCATATATGAAGGAACGTTGTACAGTGTCCCTTATATATGAAGGAACGTTGTATAGTGTCCCTTATATATGAAGAACGTTGTATAGTGTCCCTTATATATGAAGAACGTTGTATAGTGTCCCTTATATATGAAGAACATTGTATAGTGTCCCTTATATATGAAGGAACGTTGTATAGTGTCCCTTATATATGAAGAACGTTGTATAGTGTCCCTTATATATGAAGAACGTTGTATAGTGTCCCTTATATATGAAGAACGTTGTATAGTGTCCCTTATATATGAAGGAACGTTGTATAGTGTCCCTTATATATGAAGGAACGTTGTATAGTGTCCCTTATATATGAAGGAACGTTGTATAGTGTCCCTTATATATGAAGGAACGTTGTACAGTGTCCCTTATATATGAAGGAACGTTGTACAGTGTCCCTTATATATGAAGGAACGTTGTATAGTGTCCCTTATATATGAAGGAACGTTGTATAGTGTCCCTTATATATGAAGGAACGTTGTACAGTGTCCCTTATATATGAAGGAACGTTGTATAGTGTCCCTTATATATGAAGGAACGTTGTATAGTGTCCCTTATATATGAAGGAACGTTGTACAGTGTCCCTTATATATGAAGGAACGTTGTATAGTGTCCCTTATATATGAAAAACGTTGTATAGTGTCCCTTATATATGAAGAACGTTGTATAGTGTCCCTTATATATGAAGGAACGTTGTATAGTGACCCTTATATATGAAGGAACGTTGTATAGTGTCCCTTATATATGAAGAACGTTGTATAGTGTCCCTTATATAGGAAGAACGTTGTATAGTGTCCCTTATATATGAAGAACGTTGTATAGTGTCCCTTATATATGAAGGAACGTTGTATAGTGTCCCTTATATATGAAGGAACGTTGTATAGTGTCCCTTATATATGAAGAACATTTTATAGTGTCCCTTATATATGAAGAACGTTGTATAGTGTCCCTTATATATGAAGAACGTTGTATAGTGTCCCTTATATATGAAGGAACGTTGTATAGTGTCCCTTATATATGAAGAACGTTGTATAGTGTCCCTTATATATGAAGAACGTTGTATAGTGTCCCTTATATATGAAGGAACGTTGTATAGTGACCCTTATATATGAAGGAACGTTGTATAGTGTCCCTTATATATGAAGAACGTTGTATAGTGTCCCTTATATATGAAGAACGTTGTATAGTGACCCTTATATATGAAGGAACGTTGTATAGTGTCCCTTATATATGAAGGAACGTTGTATAGTGTCCCTTATATATGAAGAACGTTGTATAGTGTCCCTTATATATGAAGGAACGTTGTATAGTGACCCTTATATATGAAGGAACGTTGTATAGTGTCCCTTATATATGAAGAACGTTGTATAGTGTCCCTTATATATGAAGAACGTTGTATAGTGTCCCTTATATATGAAGGAACGTTGTATAGTGTCCCTTATATATGAAGGAACGTTGTATAGTGTCCCTTATATAGGAAGAACGTTGTATAGTGTCCCTTATATATGAAGAACGTTGTATAGTGTCCCTTATATATGAAGGAACGTTGTATAGTGTCCCTTATATATGAAGGAACGTTGTATAGTGTCCCTTATATATGAAGAACATTTTATAGTGTCCCTTATATATGAAGAACGTTGTATAGTGTCCCTTATATATGAAGAACATTTTATAGTGTCCCTTATATATGAAGAACGTTGTATAGTGTCCCTTATATATGAAGAACGTTGTATAGTGTCCCTTATATATGAAGGAACGTTGTATAGAGCGTCCTTTGGTATAGAGAGACAGGTGACCACCTAGCTAACAACACAGGAGTCACGTGACCACCTAGCTAACAACACAAGAGTCACGTGACCACCTAGCTAACAACACAGGAGTCACGTGACCACCTAGCTAACAACACAGGAGTCACCTGACCACCTAGCTAACAACACAGGAGTCACGTGACCACCTAGCTAACAACACAGGAGTCACCTGACCACCTCACCTGACTAGCTACAACACAGGAGTCACCTGACCACGTAGCTAACAACACAGGAGTCACCTGACCACCTAGCTAACAACACAGGAGTCACGTGACCACCTAGCTAACAACACAGGAGTCACGTGACCACCTAGCTAACAACACAGGAGTCACGTGACCACCTAGCTAACAACACAGGAGTCACGTGACCACCTAGCTAACAACACAGGAGTCACGTGACCACCTAGCTAACAACACAGGAGTCACGTGACCACCTAGCTAACAACACAGGAGTCACCTGACCACCTAGCTAACAACACAGGAGTCACCTGACCACCTAGCTAACAACACAGGAGTCACGTGACCACCTAGCTAACAACACAGGAGTCACGTGACCACCTAGCTAACAACACAGGAGTCACGTGACCACCTAGCTAACAACACAGGAGTCACGTGACCACCTAGCTAACAACACAGGAGTCACGTGACCACCTAGCTAACAACACAGGAGTCACGTGACCACCTAGCTAACAACACAGGAGTCACGTGACCACCTAGCTAACAACACAGGAGTCACGTGACCACCTAGCTAACAACACAGGAGTCACGTGACTGACCACCTAGCTAACAACACAGGAGTCACGTGACCACCTAGCTAACAACACAGGAGTCACCTAGTGACCACCTAGCTAACAACACAGGAGTCACGTGACAACCTAGCTAACAACACAGGAGTCACGTGACCACCTAGCTAGCAACACAGGAGTCACGTGACCACCTAGCTAACAACACAGGAGTCACGTGACCACCTAGCTAACAACACAGGAGTCACGTGATCACCTAGCTAACAACACAGGAGTCACGTGACCACCTAGCTAACAACACAGGAGTCACGTGACCACCTAGCTAACACAGGAGTCACGTGACCACCTAGCTGACAAAACAGGAGTCACGTGACCACCTAGCTGACAACACAGGAGTCACGTGACCACATAGCTAACAACACAGGAGTCACGTGACCACCTAGCTGACAACACAGGAGTCACGTGACCACCTAGCTGATAACACAGGAGTCACGTGACCACCTAGCTAACAACACAGGAGTCACGTGACCACCTAGCTAACAACACAGGAGTCACGTGACCACCTAGCTAACAACACAGGAGTCACGTGACCACCTAGCTGACAACACAGGAGTCACGTGACCACCTAGCTAACAACACAGGAGTCACGTGACCACCTAGCTAACAACACAGGAGTCACGTGACCACCTAGCTAACAACACAGGAGTCACGTGACCACCTAGCTAACAACACAGGAGTCACGTGACCACCTAGCTGACAACACAGGAGTCACGTGACCACATAGCTGAGAACACAGGAGTCACGTGACCACCTAGCTAACAACACAGGAATCACGTGACCACCTAGCTAACAACACAGGAGTCACGTGACCACCTAGCTAACAACACAGGAATCACGTGACCACCTAGCTAACACAGGAGTCACGTGACCACATCGTCTACCTGTCGTCACATTCTTCAGGTCACTGTGTCACTCCACCTGCATACTATATATCGTCATGTTAACCTGTGTATGTTACAAGTGATCAAGGTCCCACACTTGTGTATGTTACAAGTGATCAAGGTCCCACACTTGTGTATGTCACAAGTGATCAAGGGCCCACACTTGTGTATGTTACAAGTGATCAAGGTCCCACACTTGTATGTTACAAGTGATCAAGGGCCCACACTTGTATGTTACAAGTGATCAAGGGCCCACACTTGTATGTTACAAGTGATCAAGGTCCCACACTTGTGTATGTTACAAGTGATCAAGGGCCCACACTTGTGTATGTTACAAGTGATCAAGGTCCCACACTTGTATGTTACAAGTGATCAAGGGCCCACACTTGTATGTTACAAGTGATCAAGGGCCCACACTTGTATGTTACAAGTGATCAAGGGCCCACACTTGTATGTTACAAGTGATCAAGGGCCCACACTTGTATGTTACAAGTGATCAAGGGCCCACACTTGTGAATGTTACAAGTGATCAAGGTCCCACACTTGTGTATGTTACAAGTGATCAAGGTCCCACACTTGTGTATGTTACAAGTGATCAAGGTCCCGCACTTGTGTATGTTACAAGTGATCAAGGTCCCACACTTGTATGTTACAAGTGATCAACGGCCCACACTTGTATGTTACAAGTGATCAAGGGCCCACACTTGTATGTTACAAGTGATCAAGGGCCCACACTTGTATGTTACAAGTGATCAAGGGCCCACACTTGTGTATGTTACAAGTGATCAAGGTCCCACACTTGTATGTTACAAGCGATCAAGGTCCCACACCTGTGTATGTTACAAGTGATCAAGGTCCCGCACTTGTGTATGTTACAAGTGATCAAGGTCCCACACTTGTGTATGTTACAAGTGATCAAGGTCCCACACTTGTGTATGTTACAAGTGATCAAGGTCCCACACTTGTGTATGTTACAAGTGATCAAGGTCCCACACTTGTGTATGTTGCAAGTGATCAAGGGCCCACACTTGTGTATGTTACAGGGGATCAAGGTCCCACACTTGTGTATGTTACAGGTGATCAAGGTCCCACACTTGTGTATGTTACAAGTGATCAAGGTCCCACACTTGTGTATGTTACAAATGATCAAGGGCCCACACTTGTGTATGTTACAAGTGATCAAGGGCCCACACTTGTATGTTACAAGTGATCAAGGGCCCACACTTGTGTATGTTACAAGTGATCAAGGTCCCACACTTGTGTATGTTACAAGTGATCAAGGTCCCACACTTGTGTATGTTACAAGTGATCAAGGTCCCACACTTGTGTATGTTACAAGTGATCAAGGGCCCACACTTGTGTATGTTACAAGTGATCAAGGTTCCACACTTGTGTATGCTACAAGTGATCAAGGTTCCACACTTGTGTATGCTACAAGTGATCAAGGTCCCACACTTGTGTATGTTACAAGTGATCAAGGTCCCACACTTGTGTATGTTACAAGTGATCAAGTTCCCACACTTGTGTATGTTACAAGTGATCAAGGTCCCACACTTGTGTATGTTACAAGTGATCAAGGTCCCACACTTGTGTATGTTACAAGTGATCAAGGTCCCGCACTTGTGTATGTTACAAGTGATCAAGGTCCCACACTTGTGTATGTTACAAGTGATCAAGGTCCCACACTTGTGTATGTTACAAGTGATCAAGGTCCCACACTTGTGTATGTTACAAGTGATCAAGGTCCCACACTTGTGTATGTTACAAGTGATCAAGGTCCCACACTTGTGTATGTTACAAGTGATCAAGGTCCCACACTTGTGTATGTTACAAGTGATCAAGGTCCCACACTTGTGTATGTTACAAGTGATCAAGGTCCCGCACTTGTGTATGTTACAAGTGATCAAGGTCCCACACTTGTGTATGTTACAAGTGATCAAGGTCCCACACTTGTGTATGTTACAAGTGATCAAGGTCCCACACTTGTGTATGTTACAATTGATCAAGGTCCCACACTTGTGTGTTACAAGTGATCAAGGTCCCACACTTGTGAATGTTACAAGTGATCAAGGTCCCACACTTGTGTATTTTACAAGTGATCAAGGTCCCACACTTGTGTATTTTACAAGTGATCAAGGGCCCACACTTGTGATTGTTACAAGTGATCAAGGTCCCACACTTGTGTATGTTACAAGTGATCAAGGTCCCACACTTGTGTATGTTACAAGTGATCAAGGTCCCACACTTGTGTATGTTACAAGTGATCAAGGGCCCACACTTGTGTATGTTGCAAGTGATCAAGGTCCCACACTTGTGTATGTTACAAGTGATCAAGGGCCCACACTTGTGTATGTTACAAGTGATCAAGGGCCCACACTTGTGTATGTTACAAGTGATCAAGGGCCCACACTTGTGTATGTTACAGGGGATCAAGGTCCCACACTTGTGTATGTTACAGGGGATCAAGGTCCCACACTTGTGTATGTTGCAAGTGATCAAGGGCCCACACTTGTGTATGTTGCAAGTGATCAAGGTCCCACACTTGTGTATGTTACAAGTGATCAAGGGCCCACACTTGTGTATGTTACAAGTGATCAAGGTCCCACACTTGTGTATTTTACAAGTGATCAAGGTCCCACACTTGTGTATGTTACAAGTGATCAAGGGCCCACACTTGTGTATGTTGCAAGTGATCAAGGGCCCACACTTGTGTATGTTACAGGGGACCAAGGTCCCACACTTGTGTATGTTACAGGTGATCAAGGTCCCACACTTGTGTATGTTACAAGAGATCAAGGTCCCACACTTGTGTATGTAACAAGTGATCAAGGGCCCACACTTGTGTATGTTACAAGTGATCAAGGTCCCACACTTGTGTATGTTACAGGTGATCAAGAGCCCACACTTGTGTATGTTACAAGTGATCAAGGTCCCACACTTGTGTATGTTACAAATTATCAAGGTCCCACACTTGTGTATGTTACAAGTGATCAAGGTCCCA
Source organism: Cherax quadricarinatus (assembly GCF_038502225.1). NCBI lineage: Eukaryota > Metazoa > Arthropoda > Malacostraca > Decapoda > Parastacidae > Cherax > Cherax quadricarinatus. Next base: position 13,303,163 of record NC_091353.1, read on the forward strand.
CACTTGTGTTTGTTACAAGTGATCAAGGTCCCACACTTGTGTATGTTACAGGGGATCAAGGTCCCACACTTGTGTATGTTAGAAGTGATTAAGGTCCCACACTTGTGTATGTTGCAGGTGATCAAGGTCCCACACTTGTGTATGTTACAAGTGATCAAGGTCCCACACTTGTGTATGTTACAAGTGATCAAGGTCCCACACTTGTGTATGTTACAAGTGATCAAGGCAGGTGATCAAGGTCCCACACTTGTGTATGTTACAGGGGATCAAGGTCCCACACTTGTGTATGTTGCAGGTGATCAAGGTCCCACACTTGTGTATGTTGCAGGTGATCAAGGTCCCATACTTGTGTATGTTACAGGGAGTCAAGGTCCCACACTTGTGCATGTTACAAGTGATCAAGGTCCCACACTTGTGTATGTTACAAGTGATCAAGGTCCCACACTTGTGTATGTTACAAGTGATGAAGGTCCCACACTTGTGTAAGTTACAGGGGATCAAGGTCCCACACTTGTGTATGTTACAAGTGATCAAGGTCCCACACTTATGTATGTTACAAGTGATCAAGGTACCACACTTGTGTATGTTGCAGGTGATCAAGGGCCCACACTTGTGTATGTTACAAGTGATCAAGGTCCCACACTTGTGTATGTTACAAGTGATCAAGGTCCCACACTTGTGTATGTTACAAGTGATCAAGGGCCCACACTTGTGTATGTTACAAGTGATCAAGGTCCCACACTTGTGTATGTTACAGGTGATCAAGGGCCCACACTTGTGTATGTTACAAGTGATCAAGGTCCCACACTTGTGTATGTTACAAGTGATCAAGGTCCCACACTTGTGTATGTTACAAGTGATCAAGGTCCCACACTTGTGTATGTTACAAGTGATCAAGGTCCCACACTTGTGTATGTTACAAATTATCAAGGTCCCACACTTGTGTATGTTACAAGTGATCAAGGTCCCACACTTGTGTTTGTTACAAGTGATCAAGGTCCCACACTTGTGTATGTTACAGGGGATCAAGGTCCCACACTTGTGAATGTTAGAAGTGATTAAGGTCCCACACTTGTGTATGTTGCAGGTAATCAAGGTCCCACACTTGTGTATGTTACAAGTGATCAAGGTCCCACACTTGTGTATGTTACAAGTGATCAAGGTCCCACACTTGTGTATGTTACAAGTGATCAAGCCAGGTGATCAAGGTCCCACACTTGTGTATGTTACAGGGGATCAAGGTCCCACACTTGTGTATGTTGCAGGTGATCAAGGTCCCACACTTGTGTATGTTGCAGGTGATCAAGGTCCAATACTTGTGTATGTTACAGGGAATCAAGGTTCCACACTTGTGCATTTTACAAGTGATCAAGGTCCCACACTTGTGTATGTTACAAGTGATCAAGGTCCCACACTTGTGTAAGTTACAGGGGATCAAGGTCCCACACTTGTGTATGTTACAAGTGATCAAGGTCCCACACTTATGTATGTTAAAAGTGATCAAGGTCCCACACTTGTGTATGTTGCAGGTGATCAAGGTCCCACACTTGTGTATGTTACAGGGGATCAAGGTCCCACACTTGTGTATGTTACAAGTGATCAAGGGCCCACACTTGCGTATGTTAAAAGTCATCAAGGTCCCACACTTGTGTATGATGCAGGTGATCAAGGTCCCACACTTGTGTATGTTACAGGGGATCAAGGTCCCACACTTGTGTATGTTGCAGGTGATCAAGGTCCCACACTTGTGTATGTTACAGGGGATCAAGGTCCCACACTTGTGTATGTTACAAGTGATCAAGGTTCCACACTTGTGTATTTTACAAGTGATCAAGGTCCCACACTTGTGTATTTTACAAGTGAACAAGGTCCCACACTTGTGTATTTTACAAGTGATCAAGGGCCCACACTTGTGATTGTTACAAGTGATCAAGGTCCCACACTTGTGTATGTTACAAGTGATCAAGGTCCCACACTTGTGTATGTTACAAGTGATCAAGGTCCCACACTTGTGTATGTTACAAGTGATCAAGGGCCCACACTTGTGTATGTTGCAAGTGATCAAGGTCCCACACTTGTGTATGTTACAAGTGATCAAGGGCCCACACTTGTGTATGTTACAAGTGATCAAGGGCCCACACTTGTGTATGTTACAAGTGATCAAGGGCCCACACTTGTGTATGTTACAGGGGATCAAGGTCCCACACTTGTGTATGTTGCAAGTGATCAAGGGCCCACACTTGTGTATGTTACAGGGGATCAAGGTCCCACACTTGTGTATGTTACAAGTGATCAAGGGCCCACACTTGTGTATGTTACAAGTGATCAAGGTCCCACACTTGTGTATTTTACAAGTGATCAAGGGCCCACACTTGTGTATGTTACAAGTGATCATGGTCCCACACTTGTGTATGTTACAAGTGATCAAGGGCCCACACTTGTGTATGTTGCAAGTGATCAAGGGCCCACACTTGTGTATGTTACAGGGGATCAAGGTCCCACACTTGTGTATGTTACAGGTGATCAAGGTCCCACACTTGTGTATGTTACAAGAGATCAAGGTCCCACACTTGTGTATGTAACAAGTGGTCAAGGGCCCACACTTGTGTATGTTACAAGTGATCAAGGTCCCACACTTGTGTATGTTACAGGTGATCAAGAGCCCACACTTGTGTATGTTACAAGTGATCAAGGTCCCACACTTGTGTATGTTACAAGTGATCAAGGTCCCACACTTGTGTATGTTACAAGTGATCAAGGTCCCACACTTGTGTATGTTACAAATTATCAAGGTCCCACACTTGTGTATGTTACAAGTGATCAAGGTCCCACACTTGTGTTTGTTACAAGTGATCAAGGTCCCACACTTGTGTATGTTACAGGGGATCAAGGTCCCACACTTGTGTATGTTAGAAGTGATTAAGGTTCCACACTTGTGTATGTTGCAGGTGATCAAGGTCCCACACTTGTGTATGTTACAAGTGATCAAGGTCCCACACTTGTGTATGTTACAAGTGATCAAGGTCCCACACTTGTGTATGTTACAAGTGATCAAGCCAGGTGATCAAGGTCCCACACTTGTGTATGTTACAGGGGATCAAGGTCCCACACTTGTGTATGTTGCAGGTGATCAAGGTCCCACACTTGTGTATGTTGCAGGTGATCAAGGTCCCATACTTGTGTATGTTACAGGGAGTCAAGGTCCCACACTTGTGCATGTTACAAGTGATCAAGGTCCCACACTTGTGTATGTTACAAGTGATCAAGGTCCCACACTTGTGTATGTTACAAGTGATCAAGGTCCCACACTTGTGTATGTTACAAGTGATGAAGGTCCCACACTTGTGTAAGTTACAGGGGATCAAGGTCCCACACTTGTGTATGTTACAAGTGATCAAGGTACCACACTTGTGTATGTTGCAGGTGATCAAGGGCCCACACTTGTGTATGTTACAAGTGATCAAGGTCCCACACTTGTGTATGTTACAAGTGATCAAGGTCCCACACTTGTGTATGTTACAAGTGATCAAGGGCCCACACTTGTGTATGTTACAAGTGATCAAGGTCCCACACTTGTGTATGTTACAGGTGATCAAGGGCTTACACTTGTGTATGTTACAAGTGATCAAGGTCCCACACTTGTGTATGTTACAAGTGATCAAGGTCCCACACTTGTGTATGTTACAAGTGATCAAGGTCCCACACTTGTGTATGTTACAAATTATCAAGGTCCCACACTTGTGTATGTTACAAGTGATCAAGGTCCCACACTTGTGTTTGTTACAAGTGATCAAGGTCCCACACTTGTGTATGTTACAGGGGATCAAGGTCCCACACTTGTGAATGTTAGAAGTGATCAAGGTCCCACACTTGTGTTTGTTACAAGTGATCAAGGTCCCACACTTGTGTATGTTACAGGGGATCAAGGGCCCACACTTGTGTATGTTACAAGTGATCAAGGTCCCACACTTGTGTTTGTTACAAGTGATCAAGGTCCCACACTTGTGTATGTTGCAGGTGATCAAGGTCCCACACTTGTGTATGTTACAAGTGATCAAGGTCCCACACTTGTGTATGTTACAAGTGATCAAGGTCCCACACTTGTGTATGTTACAAGTGATCAAGCCAGGTGATCAAGGTCCCACACTTGTGTATGTTACAGGGGATCAAGGTCCCACACTTGTGTATGTTGCAGGTGATCAAGGTCCCACACTTGTGTATGTTGCAGGTGATCAAGGTCCAATACTTGTGTATGTTACAGGGAATCAAGGTTCCACACTTGTGCATGTTACAAGTGATCAAGGTCCCACACTTGTGTATGTTACAAGTGATCAAGGTCCCACACTTGTGTAAGTTACAGGGGATCAAGGTCCCACACTTGTGTATGTTACAAGTGATCAAGGTCCCACACTTATGTATGTTAAAAGTGATCAAGGTCCCACACTTGTGTATGTTGCAGGTGATCAAGGTCCCACACTTGTGTATGTTACAGGGGATCAAGGTCCCACACTTGTGTATGTTACAAGTGATCAAGGGCCCACACTTGCGTATGTTACAAGTCATCAAGGTCCCACACTTGTGCATGATGCAGGTGATCAAGGTCCCACACTTGTGTATGTTACAGGGGATCAAGGTCCCACACTGGTGTATGTTGCAGGTGATCAAGGTCCCACACTTGGGTATGTTACAGGGGATCAAGGTCCCACACTTGTGTATGTTACAAGTGATCAAGGTTCCACACTTGTGTATGTTACAAGTGATCAAGGTCCCACACTTGTGAATGTTACAAGTGATCAAGGTCCCACACTTGGGAATGTTACAAGTGATCAAGGTCCCACACTTGTGTATGTTACAAGTGATCAAGGTCCCACACTTGTGTATGTTACAAGTGATCAAGGTCCCACACTTGTGTATGTTACAAGTGATCAAGGGCCCACACTTGTGTATGTTACAAGTGATCAAGGTCCCACACTTGTGTATGTTACAAGTGATCAAGGGCCCACACTTGTGTATGTTACAAGTGATCAAGGGCCCACACTTGTGTATGTTACAAGTGATCAAGGTCCCACACTTGTGTATGTTACAAGTGATCAAGGTCCCACACTTGTGTATGTTACAAGTGATCAAGGTCCCACACTTGTGTATGTTACAAGTGATCAAGGTCCCACACTTGTGTATGTTACAAGTGATCAAGGGCCCACACTTGTGTATGTTACAAGTGATCAAGGTCCCACACTTGTGTATGTTACAAGTGATCAAGGGCCCACACTTGTGTATGTTACAAGTGATCAAGGTCCCACACTTGTGTATGTTACAAGTGACTGTCCACTGTGGCCTGACTGTCCACTGTGGCTTGACTGTCCACTGTGGCCTGACTGTCCACTGTGGCCTGACTGTCCACTGTGGCCTGACTGTCCACTGTGGCCTGACTGTCCACTGTGGCCTGACTGTCCACTGTGGCCTGACTATCCACTGTGGCTTGAATATCCAATGTGACCTGACTGTCCACTGTGGCTTGACTATCCAATGTGGCCTGACTGTCCACTGTGGCCTGACTGTCCACTGTGGCCTGACTGTCCACTGTGGCCTGACTGTCCACTGTGGCCTGACTGTCCACTGTGGCCTGACTGTCCACTGTGGCCTGACTGTCCACTGTGGCCTGACTGTGGCCTGACTGTCCACTGTGGCCTGACTGTCCACTGTGGCTTGACTGTCCACTGTGGCCTGACTGTCCACTGTGGCCTGACTGTCCACTGTGGCTTGACTGTCCAGTGTTGCCTGACTGTCCACTGTGGCCTGACTGTCCACTGTGGCTTGACTGTCCACTGTGGCCTGACTGTCCACTGTGGCCTGACTGTCCACTGTGGCTTGACTGTCCACTGTGGCCTGACTGTCCAGTGTTGCCTGACTGTCCACTGTGGCTTGACTATCCAATGTGGCCTGACTGTCCACTGTGGCCTGACTGTCCAGTGTTGCCTGACTGTCCACTGTGGCTTGACTGTCCAGTGTTGCCTGACTGTCCACTGTGGCCTGACTGTCCACTGTGGCTTGACTGTCCACTGTTGCCTGACTGTCCACTGTGGCCTGACTGTCCACTGTTTTACACAATCTACTAAGCCTCCTGACCTCTCGAGAATTACTTTCAAAATACACATGTGTAATCAATCCCTCTGGAATATTCCAGGTGTCAATTACGGCGCAACTTTCTCGTCTACCTTCTAAAGACAACAGTTCGGGGGACTTCAAGTATTCTCAATAATCTACTGAATTTATACGAGAAGTGAAGGCTCTCTGCACATTCTTCACCTGTCTAAAAGAGGATGTTAGTGTACAAATATCCCAGCTAAGATGGAACAAGAGGATGTTAGTGTACAAATATCCCAGCTAAGATGGAACAAGAAGAATGTTAGTGTACAAATATCCCAGCTAAGATGGAACAAGAGAATGTTAGTGTACAAATATCCCAGCTAAGATGGAACAAGAGGATGTTAGTGTACAAATATCCCAGCTAAGATGGAACAAGAGGATGTTAGTGTACAAATATCCCAGCTAAGATGGAACAAGAGGATGTTAGTGTACAAATATCCCAGCTAAGATGGAACAAGAGGATGTTAGTGTACAAATATCCCAGCTAAGATGGAACAAGAGGAATGTTAGTGTACAAATATCCCAGCTAAGATGGAACAAGAGGATGTTAGTGTACAAATATCCCAGCTAAGATGGAACAAGAAGAATGTTAGTGTACAAATATCCCAGCTAAGATGGAACAAGAGGAATGTTAGTGTACAAATATCCCAGCTAAGATGGAACAAGAGGATGTTAGTGTACAAATATCCCAGCTAAGATGGAACAAGAGGATGTTAGTGTACAAATATCCCAGCTAAGATGGAACAAGAGGATGTTAGTGTACAAATATCCCAGCTAAGATGGAACAAGAGGATGTTAGTGTACAAATATCCCAGCTAAGATGGAACAAGAGGATGTTAGTGTACAAATATCCCAGCTAAGATGGAACAAGAGGATGTTAGTGTACAAATATCCCAGCTAAGATGGAACAAGAGGAATGTTAGTGTACAAATATCCCAGCTAAGATGGAACAAGAGGATGTTAGTGTACAAATATCCCAGCTAAGATGGAACAAGAGGATGTTAGTGTACAAATATCCCAGCTAAGATGGAACAAGAGGAAGTATCCCAGCTAAGATGGAACAAGAGGAATGTTAGTGTACAAATATCCCAGCTAAGATGGAACAAGAGGAATGTTAGTGTACAAATATCCCAGCTAAGATGAAACAAGAGGATGTTAGTGTACAAATATCCCAGCTAAGATGGAACAAGAGGATGTTAGTGTACAAATATCCCAGCTAAGATGGAACAAGAGGATGTTAGTGTACAAATATCCCAGCTAAGATGGAACAAGAGGATGATATTGTACAAATATCCCAGCTAAGATGGAACAAGAGGATGTTAGTGTACAAATATCCCAGCTAAGATGGAACAAGAGGAATGTTAGTGTACAAATATCCCAGCTAAGATGGAACAAGAGGAATGTTAGTGTACAAATATCCCAGCTAAGATGGAACAAGAGGAATGTTAGTGTACAAATATCCCAGCTAAGATGGAACAAGAGGAATGTTAGTGTACAAATATCCCAGCTAAGATGGAACAAGAGGAATGTTAGTGTACAAATATCCCAGCTAAGATGGAACAAGAGGATGTTAGTGTACAAATATCCCAGCTAAGATGGAACAAGAGGATGTTAGTGTACAAATATCCCAGCTAAGATGGAACAAGAGGATGTTAGTGTACAAATATCCCAGCTAAGATGGAACAAGAGGAATGTTAGTGTACAAATATCCCAGCTAAGATGGAACAAGAGGATGTTAGTGTACAAATATCCCAGCTAAGATGGAACAAGAAGAATGTTAGTGTACAAATATCCCAGCTAAGATAGAACAAGAGGATGTTAGTGTACAAATATCCCAGCTAAGATGGAACAAGAGGATGTTAGTGTACAAATATCCCAGCTAAGATGGAACAAGAGGATGTTAGTGTACAAATATCCCAGCTAAGATGGAACAAGAGGATGTTAGTGTACAAATATCCCAGCTAAGATGGAACAAGAGGAATGTTAGTGTACAAATATCCCAGCTAAGATGGAACAAGAGGATGTTAGTGTACAAATATCCCAGCTAAGATGGAACAAGAGGATGTTAGTGTACAAATATCCCAGCTAAGATGGAACAAGATGTTAGTGTACAAATATCCCAGCTAAGATGGAACAAGAGGATGTTAGTGTACAAATATCCCAGCTAAGATGGAACAAGAAGATGTTAGTGTACAAATATCCCAGCTAAGATGGAACAAGAGGATGTTAGTGTACAAATATCCCAGCTAAGATGGAACAAGATGTTAGTGTACAAATATCCCAGCTAAGATGGAACAAGAGGATGTTAGTGTACAAATATCCCAGCTAAGATGGAACAAGAAGATGTTAGTGTACAAATATCCCAGCTAAGATGGAACAAGAGGATGTTAGTGTACAAATATCCCAGCTAAGATGGAACAAGATGTTAGTGTACAAATATCCCAGCTAAGATGGAACAAGAGGATGTTAGTGTACAAATATCCCAGCTAAGATGGAACAAGAAGATGTTAGTGTACAAATATCCCAGCTAAGATGGAACAAGAGGATGTTAGTGTACAAATATCCCAGCTAAGATGGAACAAGAGGATGTTAGTGTACAAATATCCCAGCTAAGATGGAACAAGAGGATGTTAGTGTACAAATATCCCAGCTAAGATGGAACAAGAGGATGTTAGTGTACAAATATCCCAGCTAAGATGGAACAAGAGGATGTTAGTGTACAAATATCCCAGCTAAGATGGAACAAGAGGATGTTAGTGTACAAATATCCCAGCTAAGATGGAACAAGAGGATGTTAGTGTACAAATATCCCAGCTAAGATGGAACAAGAGGATGTTAGTGTACAAATATCCCAGCTAAGATGGAACAAGAGGATGTTAGTGTACAAATATCCCAGCTAAGATGGAACAAGAGGAATGTTAGTGTACAAATATCCCAGCTAAGATGGAACAAGAGGATGTTAGTGTACAAATATCCCAGCTAAGATGGAACAAGAGGATGTTAGTGTACAAATATCCCAGCTAAGATGGAACAAGAGGATGTTAGTGTACAAATATCCCAGCTAAGATGGAACAAGAGGATGTTAGTGTACAAATATCCCAGCTAAGATGGAACAAGAGGATGTTAGTGTACAAATATCCCAGCTAAGATGGAACAAGAGGATGTTAGTGTACAAATATCCCAGCTAAGATGGAACAAGAGGAATGTTAGTGTACAAATATCCCAGCTAAGATGGAACAAGAGGATGTTAGTGTACAAATATCCCAGCTAAGATGGAACAAGAGGATGTTAGTGTACAAATATCCCAGCTAAGATGGAACAAGAGGATGTTAGTGTACAAATATCCCAGCTAAGATGGAACAAGAGGAATGTTAGTGTACAAATATCCCAGCTAAGATGGAACAAGAGGATGTTAGTGTACAAATATCCCAGCTAAGATGGAACAAGAAGAATGTTAGTGTACAAATATCCCAGCTAAGATGGAACAAGAGGATGTTAGTGTACAAATATCCCAGCTAAGATGGAACACAAAACTCAAGTATGATCGTCACTGGCTTAACATCATGTGTTTTAAAGGTTCTAGTTATCCAGTCTATCACTTGCAGTTGTAATAGCAATACTGTTGTAATCCTGGAAGGTGAGATCTTCTAACTTGATCTATATCAACTTAGAGGTTTGCAGTGTCCTCACTGGATGTTACTGTTATGCTGAGTATAGAATCATCTGAAAAGGATGATACGATGTTATACCATGTCTCTGTGTATGTCAGATACCAGAATGTTGTAAATGGAACAAATGAGCTGGCCTTTGTACCATGAAACTGTCCTTTGTACCATGGAACTGTCCTTTGTACCATGAAACTGTCCTTTGTACCATGGAACTGAACTCTTCTCCAGGCTGAGGGACTGACCACCTCAAATACTATTTCTCCAAGGTTGATAAAGGACTAATTACATCATCTTCACTACTACACCTGCTGCCTCTGTATCTGACTGAAGAAGTCTACAGTGTAGGATACCCAAGTGTTGGACATGTGTCTTCCTCATCATGAGGACGACTAAAGAACCAGGGCACAGGTACGATGCCTTGAGAAAGTGATCCAGGTTCCCAGTGACAACTTCTACACTCGTTGCAGTAACACTTGTGATATCTGCTGGTAGCAGGTTGAAGAGTCTTGGACCACGCATGTTGATACAGTGTTCTCCCATTGTGCTCCTGCTTTTCACTGGACTTCCCACTTCCTCTCATGTCTCACACTTCAGTAAGTTGTCACGGTGGTGTCTTAAGCTTCTTTCTCCCGTGTCTCGGCTATCTGTTTGTTGTTCCAATCACATGGTACTGTTCCTTATGTAATTTATCTAAATCTTATAGTGAAGTTGCTACCTTTATACATTTGATATACCTCTGATGAGTTCCGAGAGTCTACTCCCGGAGCCCGGTCTTGGGTCAGGCTCGTCTGGTGCTTCTCTGCTGATAAAAAACTTTGTCAGCTAAACTATGTGGATTATTATACTTTTAATCTAATCTGACGACAGTTTACGATTTTTCGGACTATTTCCTGCGGGTCAGCAGCAGATGTTGCTGCTGGTGGCCCGCTGACCCCACATATCCACCACAGCCTGGTTGATCTGTCACCTGCTATGATCAAAGTCTGTGTCAAATAAGGAACGAGAAAGAGTATCAAGGCAAACTTGTGCCTTGAAGAGCACAGCTTTAAAAAAGAGCTGCCTCTCAGCTTTTACTCTTCAATACACAGTTTTAAGAGTAGGTATGATATAGTGGCAGAGACCTGGAGTACTGAAGCAGAACTAGGAAGGTGGACTCAACCACTGTAAACAGAACAATGAGTACAAACAATACCAGAAAGCAAAGGGTCAGCTGGTACTCAACAAGCAGCTGGTACTCAACAAGCAGCTGGTACTCAACAAGCAGCTGGTACTCAACAAGCAGCTGGTACTTAACAAGCAGCTGGTACTCAACAAGCAGCTGGTACTTAACAAGCAGCTGATACTTAACAAGCAGCTGGCACTCAACAAGCAGCTGGTACTCAACAAGCAGCTGGTACTCAACAAGCAGCTGGTACTTAACAAGCAGCTGGTACTTAACAAGCAGCTGGCACTCAACAAGCAGCTGGTACTCAACAAGCAGCTGGTATTCAACAAGCAGCTGGTACTCAACAAGCAGCTGGTACTCAACAAGCAGCTGGTACTCAACAAGCAGCTGGTATTCAACAAGCAGCTGGTACTCAACAAGCAGCTGGTACTCAACAAGCAGCTGGTACTCAACAAGCAGCTGGTACTCAACAAGCAGCTGGTACTTAACAAGAACAAGCAGCTGGCACTCAACAAGCAGCTGGCATTTAAGAAGAAGCAGCTGGCACTCAACCAGCAGGCACTTGCACTTGGTATAAGAAACAGAGACTGGAAGGAGAGAGAGAGAGAGAGAGAGAGAGAGAGAGAGAGAGAGAGAGAGAGAGAGAGAGAGAGAGAGAGAGAGAGAGAGAGAGAGGAAAAATTTACAACTTACTCCTGGGATTACACAAAACTGGGACAAAATAGTGTAAAGTTTGTAACTGCAGCAGCTGATTCAGCCAACCATCTTCCCCTCCCCGCTTCCCAGCAACTACTGCAGCAACAGCCTGGTTGAGCAAGCCAGCACCATACCAGCCTGGCCCAGCGCCGGGGCTGTGGGAGCAGAAACAGTCTGGCAACTCATCACTACTCCAAATACAACCATAACATAATTACGCCATCTACAATCACAGCTTTGAACTACTGTGATAACTGCACTACCATTACTACTGTCATAACTACTACCGCTACTGCTACTAGTAGTAGTAGTAGTAGCAGTGGTAACGGTAGTCGGAGTCATCGCCCCCGTGGCTTGGTCCAGGACCCAGCCTTCTGGTTGACGGTCTGGTGGATCAGAGAGGCAGTATAATGTATACACCAGAGTCCAGTTATATCAGGAACTGGCATGAGGAACTGAAACAGTTCCTTCTTGAAGACAACCAGAGGTTTGTCAGAGGACAAACCTCTGACACTCATCAAGTTCTCTCTTTCTGTACTCGTCGCGTCACTTCCTTCTTCGTGGAGGTATTCAGTACTGTGTCAAGTCTCTTTTCGTCATACGGAGTGACTCCAGTGTTAAGGTTTGGGATCAGTCCCTCCAAGATTTTCCAAGTATAACTAATGATGTATTTTTGTCGCCTACGTTTCAAGGAATACAGTTGAAGGTACTTCAAGTATTCCCAGTAGATCTGATGCTTGACTAAGTGTATACGAGCAGTGAAAGTTCTGTGTACATTTTCCACCTAAACAATCTTACTGTCTTGGTGGTGGTCAGTATACAACAGTATTCCAGCCTGGAGACAAGTGACTGGAAGAGTATCATCACTGGCTCAGCATCTCTTGTCTTGAAAGTTCTAGTTATCCAGTCTATCATTTTCCTCGTAGTAGCAATAACAACATTGTTGTCATTCTTGGATGTGAGATCTTCTGACATTGTCACTCTCATGTCTCGCACACGGAACTTACACACTTATTGGATGATTTAATTTTATCCTGTACTCCCTTAAATCTAGAGATAATACAGTAAGTGTAAGGTACCCAAGATTTTTAACAGATTTGTTACCATACATAACAGGGCTGTCCTGCTTACATTGGACTTGGTGTGGCTAGCACCAATAGCCTGGTTGATCAGGTTACCCACCGGAAGGCCAGGTCTGAGACCAAGCCGCGGGGGCGTTGACCCCTGCAACACCCTTCAGGTAGACTACAGGATAAAGGAAGGAGAGTGGCCGGATAAAGACAGTGGTCGGATACAGTAAGGAGAGTGGCCGGATAAAGAGTGGGAGGGTCGGATACGGAGGTACAGACCCTCGATCAATAGTCAGGCAAGTGTGACCTTCACTCTGGCAGTGCTGGGGGAGGGGGAGGGGAGGGGGAACATGAGGGGAGGGAAGTACATGAGGGAAGAGAACATGAGGGGACGGGAACATGAAGGGAGGGTAGAGAACAGAAGGGGAGGGTAGAGAACAGAAGGGGAGAGTAGAAAACAGAAGGGGAGGGTAGAGAACAGAAGGGGAGGGTAGAGAACAGAAGGGGAGAGTAGAGAACAGAAGGGAAGGGTAGAGAACAGGAGGGGAGGGTAGAGAACAGAAGGGGAGGGTAGAGAACAGAAGGGGAGGGTAGAGAACAGAAGGGGAGGGTAGAGAACAGAAGGGGAGGGTAGAGAACAGGAGGGGAGAGTAGAGAACAGAAGGGGAGGGTAGAGAACAGAAGGGGAGGGGAAAGAACTTGATGGTAGAGAACAGAAGGGGAGGGGAGAGAACATGAGGGGAGGAGAACATGAGGGGGAGGGGAGAGAACATGAGGGGAGGGGGTGAAAGTGGTACTGGAGGGGGGATACGGTATTGACTAACCAGGTCAAAGAAGGTGAACAAGCGACCCCAAGTCCTGACACCACACAAGGTCGCATGACCTTGTTAAGAACTGCCTCCTCACTGCCAGGTCAAGGTCAGGGGGTCAAGGTCACGCCGGCGGACCCGGACCAAAGAAAGACCAGACAAGGGTCTTTAAAAGGGCCAAAATAACCTCTAAAACAGAAGTTATGTGGGAACTTAAGTTTAAACAACGTAGCGAAGGCTGTGTAAGGTCTCTGTGTAACACAGGAGTGTAACACAGGTCTCTGTGTAACACAGGAGTGTAACACAGGTCTCTGTGTAACACAGGAGTGTAACACAGGTCTCTGTGTAACACAGGAGTGTAACACAGGAGTGTAACACACGTCTCTGTGTAACACAGGAGTGTAACACAGGTCTCTGTGTAACACAGGAGTGTAACACAGGTCTCTGTGTAACAGAGGAGTGTAACACAGGTCTCTGTGTAACACAGGAGTGTAACACACGTCTGTGTAACACACGAGTGTAACACAGGAGTGTAACACGTCTGTGTAACACACGTCTCTGTGTAACACACGTCTCTGTGTAACACACGTCTCTGTGTAACACACGAGTGTAACACAGGAGTGTAACACACGTCTGTGTAACACACGTCTCTGTGTAACACAGGAGTGTAACACACGTCTGAGTAACACACGTCTCTGTGTAACACAGGAGTGTAACACAGGAGTGTAACACGTCTGAGTAACACACGTCTCTGTGTAACACAGGAGTGTAACACAGGAGTGTAACACACGTCTGAGTAACACACGTCTCCGTGTAACACAGGAGTGTAACACAGGTCTGTGTAACACACGTCTCTGTGTAACACAGGAGTGTAACACAGGTCTCTGTGTAACAGAGGAGTGTAACACAGGTCTCTGTAACACAGGTCTCTGTGTAACACAGGAGTGTAACGCACGTCTCTGTGTAACACAGGAGTGTAACACAGGAGTGTAACGCACGTCTGTGTAACACACGTCTCTGTGTAACACAGGAGTGTAACACAGGTCTCTGTGTAACAGAGGAGTGTAACACAGGTCTCTGTGTAACACAGGAGTGTAACAGGTCTCTGTGTAACACAGGAGTGTAACGCACGTCTGTGTAACACAGGAGTGTAACGCACGTCTGTGTAACACAGGAGCGTAACACAGGAGTGTAACGCACGTCTGTGTAACACACGTCTCTGTGTAACACAGGAGTGTAACGCACGTCTGTGTAACACACGTCTCTGTGTAACACACGTCTGTGTAACACACGTCTCTGTGTAACACAGGAGTGTAACGCACGTCTCTGTGTAACACACGTCTGTGTAACACAGGAGTGTAACACACGTCTCTGTGTAACACACGCCTCTGTGTAACACAGGAGTGTAACACACGTCTCTGTGTAACACAGGAGTGTAACACACGTCTCTTTGTAACACAGGAGTGTAACACACGCCTCTGTGTAACACAGGAGTGTAACACACGTCTCTGTGTAACACAGGAGTGTAACACACGTCTCTGTGTAACACAGGAGTGTAACACACGTCCCTGTGTAACACAGGAGTGTAACGCACGTCTCTGTGTAACATAGGAGTGTAACACACGTTTCTATGTAAAACAGGAGTGTAACACACGTCTCTGTGTAACACATGAGTGTAACACACGTCTGTGTAACATAGGAGTGTAACACACGTCTCTGTGTAACACAGGAGTGTAACACACATCTCTGTGTAACACAGGAGTGTAACACAGGAGTGTAACTCACGTCTCTGTGTAACACAGGAGTGTAACACACGTCTCTGTGTAACACAGGAATGTAACACACGTCTCTGTGTAACACAGGTGTGTAACACAGGAGTGTAACGCACGTCTCTGTGTAACACAGGAGTGTAACGCACGTCTCTGTGTAACACAGGAGTGTAACACACGTCTCTGTGTAACACAGGAGTGTAACGCACGTCTCTGTGTAACACAGGAGTGTAACGCACGTTTCTGTGTAACACAGGAGTGTAACACACGTCTCTGTGTAACAAAGGAGTGTAACGCACGTCTCTGTGTAACACAGGAGTGTAACGCACGTCTCTGTGTAACACAGGAATGTAACGCACGTCTCTGTGTAACACAGGAGTGTAACGCACGTCTCTGTGTAACACACGTCACTCTGTAACACACGTCTCTGTGAAACAGGAATGTGACGCACGTCTCTGTGTAACACGAATGAAACGCACGTCTCTGTGTAACACGTCTCTGTGTAACACAGGAGTGTAACGCACGTTTCTGTGTAACACACGTCACTGTGTAACACACGTCTCTGTGTAACACACGTCTCTGTGTACCACAGGAGTGTAACACACGTCTGTGTAACACAGGACTGTAACACACGTCTCTGTGTAACACAGGACTGTAACACACGTCTCTGTGTAACACAGGACTGTAACACAGGACTGTAACACGTCTCTGTGTAACACAGGAGTGCAACACACGTCTGTGTAACACAGGACTAACACACGTCTGTGTAACAGGACTGTAATACACTGGACCATAGATCGTTGTGTTGCTGACACACTGGACCACAGATAGTGGTGTGACTGACACACTGGACCACAGACAGTGGTGTGACTGACACCGGACCGCAGATTATGTTGTGACTGACACTGGACCATAGATCATGGTGGGACATTCAGATACAGGAAGGATATACAAAAGCACTGGTTTGGTAATAGAGTTGTGGATGAGTCGAACAAACTCAGAAGTCGTGCTCCTTCCTTAAGTGAATGTGACCTGACCTGACTAGGTTGGGGAATTTACTAAAGCCGGAAGGAGACTTGGACCTGCCTCGCATGGGCCAGTAGGTTTGCTGCAGTGTTCCTTCTTTCCTTTGTTCTTATGTGACTGACACACTGAACCAGAGATCATGGTGTGACTGACACACTGAACCAGAGATCATGGTGTGACTGACACACTGAACCAGAGATCATGGTGTGACTGACACACTGAACCAGAGATCATGGTGTGACTGACACACTGAACCAGAGATCATGGTGTGACTGACACACTGAACCAGAGATCATGGTGTGACTGACACACTGAACCAGAGATCATGGTGTGACTGACACACTGAACCAGAGATCATGGTGTGGCTGACACACTGAACCAGAGATCATGGTGTGACTGACACACTGAACCAGAGATCATGGTGTGACTGACACACTGAACCAGAGATCATGGTGTGGCTGACACACTGAACCAGAGATCATGGTGTGGCTGACACACTGAACCAGAGATCATGGTGTGGCTGACACACTGAACCAGAGATCATGGTGTGGCAGACACACTGAACCACAGATCATGGTGTGGCTGACACACTGAACCAGAGATCATGGTGTGGCTGACACACTGAACCACAGATCATGGTGTGGCTGACACACTGAACCAGAGATCATGGTGTGGCTGACACACTGAACCATAGATCATGGTGTGACTGACACAATGAACCAGAGATCATGGTGTGACTGACACACTGAACCACAGATCATGGTGTGACTGACACACTGAACCAGAGATCATGGTGTGACTGACACACTGAACCACAGATCATGGTGTGACTGACACACTGAACCACAGATCATGGTGTGACTGACACACTGAACCACAGATCATGGTGTGACTGACACACTGAACCAGAGATCATGGTGTGACTGACACACTGAACCAGAGATCATGGTGTGACTGACACACTGAACCAGAGATCATGGTGTGACTGACACACTGAACCAGAGATCATGGTGTGGCTGACACACTGAACCAGAGATCATGGTGTGACTGACACACTGAACCAGAGATCATGGTGTGGCTGACACACTGAACCAGAGATCATGGTGTGGCTGACAACTGAACCAGAGATCATGGTGTGACTGACACACTGAACAAGAGATCATGGTGTGACTGACAACTGAACCAGAGATCATGGTGTGGCTGACACACTGAACCAGAGATCATGGTGTGGCTGACAACTGAGCCAGAGATCATGGTGTGACTGACGCACTGAACCAGAGATCATGGTGTGGCTGACAACTGAACCAGAGATCATGGTGTGGCTGACACACTGAACCAGAGATCATGGTGTGACTAACACACTGAACCAGAGATCATGGTGTGGCTGACACACTGAACCACAGATCATGGTGTGACTGACACACTGAACCACAGATCATGGTGTGGCTGACACACTGAACCAGAGATCATGGTGTGGCTGACACACTGAACCAGAGATCATGGTGTGACTGACACACTGAACCACAGATCATGGTGTGGCTGACACACTGAACCACAGATCATGGTGTGACTGACACACTGAACCACATATCATGGTGTGGCTGACACACTGAACCAGAGATCATGGTGTGACTGACACACTGAACCAGAGATCATGGTGTGGCTGACACACTGAACCAGAGATCATGGTGTGGCTGACACACTGAACCAGAGATCATGGTGTGGCTGACACACTGGACTAGAGATCATAGTGTGACTGACACACTGAACCAGAGATCATGGTGTGACTGACACACTGAACCAGAGATCATGGTGTGGCTGACACACTGAACCAGAGATCATGGTGTGACTGACACACTGAACCAGAGATCATGGTGTGACTGACACACTGAACCAGAGATCATGGTGTGACTGACACACTGGACTAGAGATCATGGTGTGACTGACGCACTGAACCAGAGATCAATTGTGACTGACACACTGAACCAGATATCATGGTGTGGCTGACACACTGAACCAGAGATCATGGTGTGACTGACAAACTGAACCAGAGATCATGGTGTGGCTGACACACTCTACTAGAGATCATGGTGTGACTGACACACTGAACCAGAGATCATGGTGTGACTGACACACTGAACCAGAGATCATGGTGTGGCTGACACACTGAACCAGAGATCATGGTGTGACTGACACACTGAACCAGAGATCATGGTGTGACTGACACACTGAACCAGAGATCATGGTGTGACTGACACACTGGACCACAGATCATCGTGTGGCTGACACACTGGACCACAGATCATCGTGTGACTGACACACTGAACCACAGATCATCGTGTGGCTGACACACTGGACCACAGATCATCGTGTGGCTGACACACTGAACCACAGATCATCGTGTGGCTGACACACTGGACCACAGATCATCGTGTGGCTGACACACTGGACCACAGATCATCGTGTGGCTGACACACTGGACCACAGATCATCGTGTGGCTGACACAATGGACCACAGATCATCGTGTGGCTGACACACTGGACCACAGATCATCGTGTGGCTGACACACTGGACCACAGATCATCGTGTGGCTGACACACTGGACCACAGATCATCGTGTGGCTGACACACTGGACCACAGATCATCGTGTGGCTGACACACTGGACCACAGATCATCGTGTGTCTGACACACTGGACCACAGATCATCGTGTGGCTGACACACTGGACCACAGATCATCGTGTGGCTGACACACTGGACCACAGATCATGGTGTGGCCGACACACTGGACCACAGATCATCGTGTGGCTGACACACTGGACCACAGATCGTGTGGCTGACACACTGGGCCACAGATCATCGTGTGGCTGACACACTGGACCACAGATCATCGTGTGGCTGACACACTGGACCACAGATCATCGTGTGGCTGACACACCGGACCACAGATCATCGTGTGGCTGACACACTGGACCACAGATCATCGTGTGGCTGACACACTGGACCACAGATCATCGTGTGGCTGACACACTAGACCACAGATCATGGTGTGGCTGACACACTGGACCACAGATCATCGTGTGGCTGACACACTGGACCACAGATCATCGTGTGGCTGACACACTGGACCACAGATCATCGTGTGGCTGACACACTGGACCACAGATCATGGTGTGGCTGACACACTGGACCACAGATCATGGTGTGGCTGACACACTGGACCACAGATCATCGTGTGGCTGACACACTGGACCACAGATCATCGTGTGGCTGACACACTGGACCACAGATCATGGTGTGACTGGCACACTGGACCACAGATCATCGTGTGGCTGACACACTGGACCACAGATCATCGTGTGGCTGACACACTGAACCAGAGATCATGGTGTGACTGACACACTGGACCACAGATCATCGTGTGGCTGACACACTGAACCAGAGATCATGGTGTGGCTGACACACTGAACCAGAGATCATGGTGTGACTGACACACTGAACCAGAGATCATGGTGTGACTGACACACTGGACTAGAGATCATGGTGTGACTGACGCACTGAACCAGAGATCATGGTGTGACTGACACACTGAACCAGAGATCATGGTGTGGCTGACACACTGAACCAGAGATCATGGTGTGACTGACAAACTGAACCAGAGATCATGGTGTGGCTGACACACTGGACTAGAGATCATGGTGTGACTGACACACTGAACCAGAGATCATGGTGTGACTGACACACTGAACCAGAGATCATGGTGTGGCTGACACACTGAACCAGAGATCATGGTGTGACTGACACACTGAACCAGAGATCATGGTGTGACTGACACACTGAACCACAGATCATCGTGTGGCTGACACACTGGACCACAGATCATCGTGTGACTGACACACTGAACCACAGATCATCGTGTGGCTGACACACTGGACCACAGATCATCGTGTGGCTGACACACTGAACCACAGATCATCGTGTGGCTGACACACTGGACCACAGATCATCGTGTGGCTGACACACTGGACCACAGATCATCGTGTGGCTGACACACTGGACCACAGATCATCGTGTGGCTGACACACTGGACCACAGATCATCGTGTGGCTGACACACTGGACCACAGATCATCGTGTGGCTGACACACTGGACCACAGATCATCGTGTGGCTGACACACTGGACCACAGATCATCGTGTGGCTGACACACTGGACCACAGATCATCGTGTGGCTGACACACTGGACCACAGATCGTGTGGCTGACACACTGGACCACAGATCATCGTGTGGCTGACACACTGGACCACAGATCATCGTGTGGCTGACACACTGGACCACAGATCATCGTGTGGCTGACACACTGGACCACACATCATCGTGTGGCTGACACACTGGACCACAGATCATCGTGTGGCTGACACACTGGACCACAGATCATCGTGTGGCTGAAACACTTGACCACAGATCATCGTGTGGCTGACACACTGGACCACAGATCATGGTGTGGCTGACACACTGGACGACAGATCATCGTGTGGCTGACACACTGGACCACAGATCATCGTGTGGCTGACACACTGGACCACAGATCATCGTGTGGCTGACACACTGGACCACAGATCATCGTGTGGCTGACACACTGGACCACAGATCATCGTGTGGCTGACACACTGGACCACAGATCATCGTGTGACTGACACACTGGACCACAGATCATGGTGTGGCTGACACACTGGACCACAGATCATGGTGTGAGTGACACACTGAACCACAGATCATGGTGTGACTGACACACTGGACCACAGATCATGGTGTGACTGACACACTGGACCACAGATCATCGTGTGGCTGACACACTGGACCACAGATCATGGTGTGAGTGACACACTGGACCACAGATCATGGTGTGAGTGACACACTGGACCACAGATCATGGTGTGAGTGACACACTGGACCACAGATCATGGTGTGACACACTGGACCACAGATCATGGTGTGACTGACACACTGGACCACAGATCATGGTGTGAGTGACACACTGGACCACAGATCATGGTGTGAGTGACACACTGGACCACAGATCATGGTGTGACACACTGGACCACAGATCATGGTGTGACTGACACACTGGACCACAGATCATGGTGTGACTGACACACTGGACCACAGATCATGGTGTGACTGACACACTGGACCACAGATCATGGTGTGAGTGACACACTGGACCACAGATCATGGTGTGAGTGACACACTGGACCACAGATCATGGTGTGACACACTGGACCACAGATCATGGTGTGACTGACACACTGGAC